>NC_046371.1:6673682-6973682 GCF_011125445.2 Fundulus heteroclitus | reverse complement strand
GACTAATTGCCCCCCCTCCCCGTCGAGCTAATTAGTTCTCCTTTGTCTTGTGATCCGGTAATCATGACACGGAATCACAGAAAAAGCGCTCTGTGTGTGGAATAAGTGAGTGCAAAGAAGTAGCAGCTTCCGTCTTTGTATGCCGAGCTGCACCGCGTCTGTCTGTATGTGTGTGGTTGTGTATAGAAAGCCTCAGCAGAGTTGATTGTCGCAGCATTGATATTCCCCTCACAGGGTTGTCAAGCATGAAATAGAAGAGTGCGCTTTCTGTGGATGAACTCTCAGCAGAGCACTGTTAGATAGTGAGTGCTGAAGCCTTGGAGAAATAATGTAGCTGAAACCGATAGTGACTTGGGATCAAGAGAAGATAAATCTTATTGTGTGTGCGGCTTGGTTGTAAAACCAGAGAACATTTAGCTCATTGTTGAAACCGTGTCCCTCAAACTTAATATTGATGATCAGTTTGTCGGTTTTTATCCCGTGGAGTCTTTGTGGGCAGTTGCCAAAGCTAAGCAGGTTTGGGATGCCAGTGAAAAACACAATTACCTTGGTTGCACTTGTTTTTGGGTCATTAAAAAAAGTCCTTACAAACGAATATCTGTCAAATAAAGGAATACCACACAAATTCCTAAAAGTATCATAATGAATGAATAATGAAATCATTTTGTAGGCTTTTGTCTTTAAATGCTTGATGTCCTGAAGTTTTCTTAAGTCATGTTTATCTGTCTTCAAAAAAATTACCCTGGAGTATATTGGCTGGAGTATAACAGTGCAGTATTTGTCAAAAACAAAACTTTTCCAAGTTTTAAATCCCTTTAAATGCAGATGAACTCTCCCTCAGAGAGGACAGGCGGACAATGCCGAGGTGGCAAGAAATCAACGACGAACGAACGTCGTTAAGACAATGTTGCTCCCTATCAATCTGGGAAGAGTAACAAAGCCATTTCCAAATGATTCATTGTCCTTTACGATAGGATGAAAAAAGATTATTCATAAGTGGTGAACAATGAAGACATTTAAACGTGAACGTGATAAGTACATTTCCCCCAAACAAACACATAAAGTACTAAAACCTCTTAGACTTTAGGATTTTACTTACAGCCACTGACCGTGGAGCCTGAGAGGAGTCTCTCAGACTCGACAGTCACTGCCGGCCTCTTAAATATTAAAATAAATGACATGAATGTTAGACTGAGCAAGAATGACTTGTTTGGAGGGCATGTAGGAAACCCCTTCCAAAAAGAAGCATATCAGCATACCTTAGAATTGCAAAGTTTGATCTGCATGAATAACGTCCGTTGGACAGAGGCGACCAAAGTAGATACTTTGGCTGCAGTGCTCGTCATCATGCTTGGAGAAAACCAAATGCAACATATCAGTACAAACAATTTTTGATGGTAGTGGAGGGTTTATGATGTGGAGATATTTTGCCACTACTGAACCTGGACACATTCCAGTCTTTGAGTCAGTCAGTCAGGAACTTCTCTTCATACCAAAGTGTCCAAGAGACAGAAGTGAGACCTTCTGTCCAACAGCTGAAGCTTGACCCAAAGTGGGTCAACAACGGGGCAATGGTTGTAAAAAGAGCCACAAATCTACAACATAATGACACCAAAAGAAAATCAATAGGTCACAAACAGCCCAAAGTTTGGACACTGGTGTGACTGAAATGCTCTGAATGGAGAGTGGCCCAAAACTCCTCTGCAGATTATGTGGAGGGGTGCTAAAGAGAGGCTTATGATCTGCAGGCTGGTGAATTGTGGGGTGTAGTTCTGTTTATCTAACTGTACGCAGAGTTGTGTAGACATTAACCCCCCCACACCACCCCACCCCATGAGTAGCTGTAGGAGGCCATCAGCTCAGGATTTCTTCCGGAAGAACATCTCCACATTGTTAAAGCAGGACTCAATATGCTTTCAAACATTGTGCAAATCAGTGTGTAACAACATGCTCTGAGCCACCGGACCATTTGGATTTGTTGACATTGTTCGGGTTTTATAACCTGAGCAAACATGACGAATTAGGACGCCGCATCTGCTTGTTGGTCTCGTTCTTAAGACCTATCGTCTCCACAAGGAATTCGCCTTCAGTCAGAAATGCTTTGGTTTTCTGTTTGCAGGAGCTTGTTGCTGACATTACAGACCTGTGTTTAATCTCTTCCTCTTCAGTACATTCATTCTTTATTCATTGCACTTAATTTAAAAGTAGCTAAGTAGTCCCCTCCCTGTGAAGGGTGGTGACCACAGAGCCCTACTCTGTCGCATAGAAAGCATCGAATCGAGCATGTCACCTTAAGACAGTTTGCTATCATGTTATTCATTTATCTGATGCTTTATCAACTTTAACTGAGTTTTTTGTTGTTTTTTCTCCACAGGGGGTAAACCGGGTGGGGAAGGACGCCAAAGTGGGTCGCGATGGCGTGCGGCGGAAAGACTGGCATGACTACGAGGTGATCAGAAGAGACGCAGCTCGATCTGGTAAATTCACTCTTGTCTCTCAGTCCCTGCTCGGGTTTTTCTTATGCACACCCGCTCCTGTGCTTCATGTGATGGAAACCTAATGCCGTAAATATAGTTTGTCATCAACAACAATCACCAACTGGGTTTAATTTTCCGCTCCAGGAGAATCTGCTTGTAAATTAGCTGAAATGGGTTTATACCTGAAATGAGCCGTAAAGACTAAAAGTTAGCCTTTTTATCTTTAAGGGAAAGAGGGTAATTTCCACTTAATGGATCATGCCTCTTGATGAATCAGCTCCATTAAGTTCTCTGGTCATCCACAGGCTCTCATTCTTTACTGATTCTTTGTCTTTAAGATTTAATGCAATACGCATAAATAAAGGTTTGTAGTTGCTAATTTATCAATTTAAAAAACTAGGTTTTCTGCCTCTGTGAAGAGAGCTTTTGTTAAACTCCTAAATTTGAAATGAAATGCACTTATTTGCTCTCATGCAGGGTTTAAATTGTGTTTAGATCTTAGCCTTGACAGAATTCCCTTTATGAAGCTCTGCCGCATAAACACACACGCACATATTTTGACCATGTTATCTCTGCTTACTTATAGAAGGAGGAAAGATGTTTTTTGAGTAGAGAAGGTACTCTTAACCTTTTTAGAATCACTGTTGAGAATCAAGTTGAGTGCAATATTCTCCATTAAAGAGAAACCATGGTGCAACAGCTGCTGCCTAAGGGTCTGAGCTGATGGACCGCCGTTGTGGACATGACCTGACGGTGAAGTGTGCACGTATTTTTAGGAAACGGTGAGCAGGGGAAGCCGTTCCCGCTGACGGAGGCTGACAGAGTGGACCAGGCCTACCGGGAGAACGGCTTCAACATCTACGTCAGCGACAGGATCTCTCTGAACCGCTCCGTCCCAGACATACGCCATCCGAAGTGAGTCGAGCGTCGCCGTACACGCACAGTCAACACAAAGTTCACAGCTTCTCATGTGCTCTAAGCTGTTGCCTCCAATTAGGTTTTCTCCTCTATTAGGAGCTGTGTGCCAGGCATTGGAGGTTTTATTAGCTTTACCTCTGTCCGTGTTAACTTTAAAGAGCCACCAGCTTTGTTTTTAATCTCAACAAAACGCAGAACCTGAAACAACAATGAAAGTGTATTTTTTTTTTTTTAATTTGTCAGAAAAAGAAAGTACGTCCTAAATTTGGCGAAGGCCCAAAATGAGATTCAGACAGCTTTATAACTGTGGACATAAAAATGTCACAATTTCAAAGTATTGCAAAAAACAAAAATAAGTTTAACATTTAACATTTAATTGCTTTTTCTAATATCGCTAGCAAGAATAACTAAGATTTTGTGGTAATATTAGTCCTGCTTCACAGTGACTGAAATTGGTCAGTCTTCTCTTGATCAATTCTAAATGTCAGATAAAAAAAATATTATTTTTCTTCTGTCAAGTTAATGCTTCAGAACTGAAAACAGACACGTTTTAACATTTGTCACAACATCAACAAAGTGCATGTTCTTAGATGCACTCTGGTCTGACTTATGCAAAAAACCTTGATGCATAAATGGGGACAATAAATCCTTCAATCTGTATCAGGTTTAAAAATACACCTGCTGTTAAATAACCTCCAACACTTTAGCTTATTTCACCATCTGTGTTCTTTACATTGTTAAATTAGAAGAAAATGAACACAGATGAGTTTGTGTTCTTATGCTTAGAATGAATTTTGGAATTGGTCATAATCTAAACAGCAGGTTGGACCTTACAGTGAAGAGTGGAAGTTTGTGTCGGATAGTTAAAGCTTGATGAAGGCATCTCTACTGCAGCAGGATGTTTATTTTACCGGCAGTAATGGCAACTCTTGCAGCTCGTTGTATGTTTCAAAACTGTAGTGACAAGTTGTGCTCCTTTCTGTAGTGAAGAAACATGGTGTGTTTAGACTTCTGGGAAAATGTGTTTTTTCCCCTACAAGGGAAAGAGTTTACAAGAATTTGCCGGATTTAGTCATTATCCAGAGGGAGAGGAAAAGTTCCATACTGTCCTCCACACCGCTGCAGACAACGCTGCCTCTGGCATCTTATTAAAGGGAGATGCAAAGTTTTAGCGTTCTTAAAACTGGCCAATTCAGAGTAACCAGTTAACCTAACAGTCATGTCTTTCCACTGTGGGAGGGAGCAGAAGTGCCTGGAATAATCCCACGCATGCACGGGGAGAGCAAGCTCCATTTATGAAGAGCTCAGGCCAGGATTTAGAAGTATTTACTTTCTACCTTGCAACCCATCCAACTCACCCATGTCTACATAAAAGAATAGGGAAAAAAGATAATTTCATTTATCATTAGCCCTTTATTTCATTTTACACAAACTAGCAAACATATTGACTTGGTGTCAATGAAAATCCTACTTTTATTGATTTAGTGGAAAAACTAAATGCCCTTTTTAAAGTGTGTACCAGGTCAGCATCTACACTGCATGCTAACTGGGTGCCAAATAAGATAATTGTCAATCTGCATTACAAATACCTCATAATTTAACATACATGTTCATTTAAATTTGAAACATGTTACAATTTACTCTCTGCAGTGTGCTAAAGTCAGAATGACCAGGTCAGAATAAAACACTCTTGGTAGGTCCATGGTATTTTCAGCTTTAGTTTTAGTAGAAGTAACATTGTTTTGGGTCATTGCTGCAACATTTCCACAGCATTTCCGTAAGTTTTTTTGTAGTTTATAAAAACATCACTGTTATCATCTTCTTTTCTCACTGCAACATGCATTACAGTGAAATTTGTCCTGCTCCCACCTCCGTTCTTCATCTGCATTGTAACCGTTAGTCCAGAAGAAATTTTATCTGCAGTCTGGCTTAGCTGGAAGACTGATCAGATGTTTGTGGAGCTGCATCACTCTTACATGCATGGACTTCTGCAAATTCTGAATGAACTGAATGTTTTTTTAAAAATAATAATAATAATAATAATAATAATAATAATAATAATAATAATAATAATAATACATTGGATTTGTAATACACTTTTATATTTATACAAATCCCAAAGTGCTACATAGTAAAACAGGTAAGTGCTAAATAACAACACATTGAGAGCATGAAGAATAAAAAAGTTAAAAAGATAAAGTAAAAAAAGACAGTAAGTAAAAGGGGAAAGAGTTAAATTTTCTCTCAGATGATAAATTAAAAAACAAAATACATTCAACCAGGAAATTGAAAAAGAAATCCTCAATCCTAAATCCTAAATATTGATAGTGAAAAATCCAAACATGTTTACAGGTTCTTTTATAGGTTCTTCTATTTTGTTATATAAAAATAACTAATTTTAAGATTTTTTTATTATGATTTTTTTTTTTACATTCTTTTCTAATTTGATTTTCCAGAAGAACCTAAAAGTCAGCAAACAGCTTTCCAACAGATGGGTTCTTAACAATTTTCACCTTATCTCAGTCCGCCATGTCACTATGTAATATGGTGACAGCACAAAAGAACCCGCCTCCCTTTAAGACACACACTTTACCCCAAGCAGAAAATATAATAATCATTTTTCAGCAACAATAATTACACCTTGGGCCTGGGTGTACAGTTTTATTTGAATCTAAGCTGAAAGGGGCCACATGGGGGCCAAACGTCTGCAGGTTTTCACTCCAGCCAAAGGCCACAGCAGTTTATTTCAGAGACTGGCACTCCATCAATTCAGGAGGGTGTGTGTGTAATTAATCACTGCTGAAGTTAACCGTTGGACTGAAAACCTCAACTCTCTCAGTCCTTTCGTTGATTTTCTAAAAATAAGGCATGCTACTGAGCGCATGATTTCAAAAAATGTAGAATTTAATATAATATAAGTACTGCATAGAGGAGAGCCTGGAGAATGGTGAAGGACCCTCAACCACAGCCAGTCGAATAAAACACACTCAATGAGAAATTGAGCATTTTTAAAAACTGTTTGTGTTTTGGATTGCTCTATTCGTGCTTGACAGACGAGCAAATGCAGCAAAACTAGCACAGTTTGGAGAAAACCAAACACATGATGTAAGCTTAAAAACCTTGTGTCAACCATCTGGCATGATGGTGGAGGCCTGATGATTCGGGTTGTTTTAGAGCCACAGGACCCGGGCACCTTGCAGTTGTTAAGATGTGGATAAGCCCATGTAAAGCGAAGCATTCTGGAGTCAAATGTGCTAACATTTATTGCATTCAAGGCAAGGAAAGGCAAGTTTATTTATAAAGCACATTTCAGTACAGAGACAATGCAAAGTGCTTTACATGATTAAAATATAGGGGGGGAAACAGAAGAAAAGCAAGTAGGAATAAAATGTAGAAACAAAATAGAACATGGAAAAACAGAAACTAAAAGCAAATATTAAAAACAGTTGGACTTCAGTAAAACAGTTTTTCTAGAACAGTCAAAGATAATCCTAAACAAATGTGTTTTTAATCTTGATTTAAAAGAACTCAGGTTTTCAGCACTTTTACAGTTTTCTGGAAGTTTGTTCCAGATCAGTGGAGCATAGGAACTAAATGCTGCTTTACCATGTTTGGTTCTGGTTCTGGTTCTGGTTCTGGTTCTGGTTCTGCAGAGCAGGCTGGAGCCAGAATACCTAAGTGGTCTGGAGGGTTGATACACTGATAACAAGTCTGTGATGTATTTAGGAGCTAAGCCATTCAGGGATTTATAGACTAACAGAAGGATTTTAAAGTCTATTCTCTGAGATCCAGGGAGCCAGTGGAAGGAGTTTAGAACCATGTCCATGTTCTCTACGTTCTTAGTCTTAGTGAGGACGCGGGCAGCAGCATTCTGGATCAGCTGCAGCTGTCTGATCCACTTTTTAGGCAGACCTGTGAAAACAATGTTGCAGTGATCAATTCTACTAAAAATAAATGCATGGATTAGTTTTTCCAGATCCTGCTGAGACATCAGTCCTTTAATCCTGGAAATGTTCTTCAGGTGATAGAAAGCCGACCTTGTAATTGTCTTTAGATGCTTTTGGAGGTTCAGGTCTGAGTCCATCACTACACCCAGATTTCGGGCCTGATCAGTGGTTCCTAGCTGAAGCTGTGTGCTAACTTCTGATCTCTCCTCTATTGTTCCAAAGACAGTCCAAGCAGTTCTTTGTATTACTAATATTCTGTACAGGAATATTGCTCTAACAATATTGTGCCGCCCTATTGTTTCTATGCCAGGGTTACGGCACTAAAGTTCCAAACTCGATAATGACATTAGGAAGAATACTCAATACTCTGTACCATTTTTAATGCTGTGGCAACAATTTCAAGGTACAAGGTTGTTTCTAGTCGAGAGAATATATGATTAATTACAATAATATGAAATTTTAACTTTCTTCATTAAGTCAAACCCATTAAAGAGGGGACAATCTAACCCTCGTTTGGGAAAAAAAATGATTTAAGTGTCACTTCCCTTGAAAAACATTAGATAAGTGTTAATATCCTCTATGGAAGCGTTTACCCTTGATTCGGTTGTGCAGTTATTCTTGTTTTTATTATAATGGCTTATCTTTATTGTGCCACCACATGCTTCCATTTGGCTGTCTATTTGCTGTTGATACAAACACATTTCACTACTGAAGGACAGATGAAGGACCATTCTGACCTAAAACAAAATGCTTCAAAACAAACCTGGATGTGGTGCAGACAAAACCTATTTTTCACAGTGGAAACGAGGATCTGGTCCATGGTCAGCAGCCGTCCTGTACAATTCCTGCCTTCCTGGTCACTTTAGATTGTATTTTCTTTAGTGATCAACAACAGCAGCTCTGCTTTCTTCTCTGCTGTCTGCTTCAGTCTCTTTTCCTGCTTTAATTCCACGGTTGCACGCTTTGGACCTGCACACCTGGGAAGTGCTTCCCAAACCACCAGGACCCCCTCATTGGGCCGCCTGGGTCCGTGAAGCTAAAGAATATTCAATCAGGCATCCTCTTTGACAGATCAAATTAAGGTTTCCGGAAGAATCGATCTGGGCCACTATGTGATACATTTGGCTTTGTGAGTTAAATGCCTTCATCGAAAATACATGTACCTTATTTTTACGCATCTTAACACGGCTAACTTTGAGTCTTCCTCGTTTAACACAAGCTTCCACACTAAAGAGTGTTGAACTGGTAACTTTTCCTGTGAGGTGTGTTCGCTGATCGGTGGGCAGACAGGAAATCGCTGACCAGGCTTCGTCAAGATAAATTAAATCCAGATAAATTACGGATGAAAAATGGTAAATTCTGGCCACCGGTTCATTATAAGTGAATCTCTAGTTTAGATCGGGATTTTCCACACCGGAGCAGTGTGATGCATTTAAAATCACCGGCTGATGAGGACCGTCATGGACATTTGATGACAGTACAGGCAAATGTGTTTGCTCCCAGAAACCTCTGACTTCAGAGGAAAGGCACGGGGGGGGTGGAACAGACCAGACCAGACACGCTATTAATACAGCCGTCTAAACATCTCAAGACCTGCTGACCTGTTTGTCTCAGATCAGCCTTCAGCTCCTTCCTCTACCTGACAGGAGCTTCTCTCTGACCTCCACCGTCACTTTCATGTGAAAAGCGGTTTTAAATGCTTCAACGCTCAAGGTCCCCTCAATACCTTTTATGCTCGCTCTCGTTTTTATCCCTCAGACTTATAAATCTCCCACATCCTGTGACCTTATGTGGCTTCTTTTTGCATCAAACATGCTTTCCATCCCACGCTCCTCAGTCTGCACCAGGGGGGGGCATCGCTGTAGCGCACTCTATCAATCCGATCCTTTTATTGCTCTCACACTGCGGCTGTCAAAAAGGATTGAAGTTCACCTCTGCAAACTTTAGGGTGGACTAAGCAGTTTTGTCGTATTAAAACTCTGGAAATCGCGCCTGAGAAGTAGCCGATAAACGGTTAAACACCTTGGCAAAGGGATGAGACTTCACTTTTGGTGGGATTTTAATGTTTTCGCTTGGCGGAAACTCCCCGTGCCAAGACATTTCATTACCGTCAAACACCCACTAAAGGGTAGTTTTTGCTTAGTCTGTCTTGGGGAGATTTAAACGCGAATCGGGCTCAATAGAAAGGGTTTGGGGGCTTTAATCTTTTCAGCTGCGTCGCGTTATTGTCAGCTTCTTGGACCCAGGATCAGGATGTTGGCTGCAGTCAGGCCGGTCGACGCGGCGGGAGAGTGACAGGTGTCTGACAGCCACGTGCCACCTGGGCTCTCCGAGGGCTCCCGGTCCTTCCTACAGCTTTCATTCACTTGTCTCGCTCGCACTCGCCCCCGAGAAGGATGCGATGGAGAGGCACAGAGAGAGCTAGACAAGCCTGAGAGCCTCTGAGGTAATTACAGTCTCTGCAGATTCCCCTTCTGATCTCACAGAGAGCGTGGCGAGAGGGAAGAGAAAAGAGAAAGCAACTGAAGGGCAAAGCAGCAGGTGGTATGCTTCATTACATCTTATTAAAAGAGCAACACATTGTTCAGGTTGGACTGCTGCAGAGCACGGCGATACAATTAGGTTCACGGGTTCGAGGGAGCTTCTATTCCACTGTCAATTGGCATTTCAAATGCAGCAATAATGACTTCAAAAATGCCATAAAAATAGTAACGACATGGAAAGGTGTTCAACAAGTTTATTATGACATTAGCTGTGTATAGCCCTTTATTACCAACACTATAGAATACCATTTGCTTGTAGTTGATAAGGTTACTGTTGTTCTTACTACAGAATTATCTAAGGTGAAACTCAGACAGTAGAATTTTCTGGGTCCATTAGTTCATGTATTTGTTTGTGATTTGCCTGTGCATTGTTTTGTACCAGTCACTTAATGTGTTTTTGTTACCCTTTTGTCTTAAATCATCAATGAAAAGTGAAAAGAACTATCCCAGAAGATTTAAACATGGCCATGTAAACTTTTTAATTGGTAATTGGTCCCAACAAGCCCTTCCTCCTTCCAATCAGGGGAACCAAAGGGAGACCTTTCTATTTAAAATGTTTCCAATTTTATTTCTTTAATTTATTTTTTTTTTCTTCAAAAAGCCTGATCTGCAAGGTAAAGCCCGTCAAAGTCTGCCTCTTTGCACCATGACCCCCCAGGACCAATTTACCTTTCAACACTCTTATTCTCCTCACGGAGCTGTGCGGAGAGAGGCTCTGTTCCTCTCTCCAGTTTTTGTTTTTTCCTCCATTTTATGTCGGTCGTTCTGCCAAATCCAAGCGCTTTATACAAGCAGGCAATCCCAATAAAAAGCTGTCAGGTGGGTGTGCATTAATACCACATAGACGGAGTAGTAAAATAACCAGTGTGACGAGTAAATTATAAATAATGATGATTTTAATGCTGCGTGACAATTAATTTAGCTAAGTTTAATCAACACATTTCTTATTCCACTCTATTCAGTAATTTCTCTTCCATTGATTAGGAAGAGCACATTTCTGTTGTTCTCCATGTTTCTTGTATCAACCAATCACACCAAGCAATGGAGTCAACGACACCTCCTCACTAAAATGCAGTCTTTTGTCATCTCCTTACTTAGAGTTGCTCTATGCAACTATTTGAATTGCTCTTAAGCTAAAAGGAAAGGCAGGAAATCTTAGGCTAAGTTAGGAGCTTTCTGAGAGGACTCTGAATCTAGGAGAATATGGCCCCAAGCCCACTGTTCCTAAAGTGTCCTGTCTACCTGTCTTAGAAAACGTAAACGCTTAAAACACCAAGGTGAAACCAAGAATTTAATTATGACCAACTCAGTCAGTGCCTGCTGTTTTTTTTTTTTTTTTTAAAGTGCCTTAAAAATAAAGTTGGCCTTGCTTGACTCTGCAATTCTGACATCTCTAACAACCTAAAAACACATTCAGCATCTGCGTGTTTGTGCGCTGTGTTTTATGTGTTGTTGCAGCTGCAAACAGAAGCTGTACTCGGAGAAGCTGCCAAACACCAGCATCATCATCCCGTTTCATAACGAGGGCTGGTCGTCGCTGCTGAGGACCGTTCACAGCGTGCTCAACCGCTCCCCTCCAGAGCTCATCGCAGAAATCATCCTGGTCGACGACTTCAGCGACAAAGGTACGGGGGGAAGGACAAGACACGCACACAAGCACACAGAGATTCTCATTAGCACAGCAGCCGTTGGTGGCTAATATTTGCATTTTCGCCGGACCATGTCTTGTTTTTTTATTTCTTTTTTTTCCACATTGCTTTCTTTGCACACAGACAGCTGCTCATACTCACAAGCAACTGAGGGATGTGTTTGCCAAGTTTGTTGACTGTTAGTCAGATAATGATCTGCTCAGAAATAAAGGCTCCATCCTGCTTCTGCAGGGTGCCAAATGAATTCTTAAGACACTTGCGTGTGTACTTCATAAACGAAACGGGAACATGGAGACGGTGCTGGTGAGTCACTGTTTTTGTGACTTGTCCAACAGGTTTTGGCGGATGCACAACATCAGAGGCATCTCAGAATGTCTGACTTTATTTCTTCACCTTGCAGCTAAATGTGCCGTTGCACGAGGCCACGTCAGACTTTATTGTTTCCTATGCTGGAAAGATAATTGTTGTCAGCGTCTGTGATGTGTGCAAGTTCATTCTTGATTGCAATTTAAAAAGAAAAGTCTTTTTTTCTCTTTTAACGGTTATGGTGCATTTAAAGCCTGATACACTGCAAAAATAGAACTAAAAATAAGATTTTTTTAAATCAGAGTATTTTTCCTTGATTTGAGCAGGTAAATAAGATTTTTTGCCAATGGAATAAGATTTTTGCACTTAAAATAGAAACAATTCATCTCCATCATCTTATCTCAAGTACAGTATATCTAATTATCATATTTTAGGGGTAAAAATACTCATTCCATAGGCTAATAATCTTATTTACCTGCTCAAATCAAGGACAAATACATTACTTTCAAGAAATTTTGACTTATTTTTTGTTCTCTTTTTGCCCTGTAATCTCTGACTGAATTTTGTAAGTTCAGTAACTCCGAACGCTAGCAAGATTTGAAAATGAATGAAAACAGCCTTTAAAATAAGTCCTTTCTTACCAATTTGCTGTCAAATTGTGAACTAGTGCTTAAGAGACCTATTGTAGACATACAATAGTGCACTGTGTGCTCTGCCGCTATTTGTATTAACTGCGAACATCTGGAACGTGCGGTGCTACAAGGGCGTGTCTGCGCTGCTTGGATAATTCATAGAGCAAACGCAGCAAGTGAGCAGAATTAGCATGTTCGACTGCTTTATAGGTGGCACAGGGGAACAGTGGCTAGCACTCTTGCCTCATAGCAAGAAGGTCTCGGGTTTGAGTCCCAGGCTTGGCAGGTGCCTTTCTGTGTGGAGTTTGCATGTTCTTGCCATGTCTGCGTAAGCTTTCCTACAGGCATTCCGGTTTCCTCTACCACTAAAAGACCCGCTGGTCAGGTCGGCTGTTAGCGGCGGCTCCCTTAGTCGCAGCAGCTCAGGCTGACCCTCCATCTGACCTACAAAATTTAGTTGTATGTATAATGACACATAACAGCATCTTATCCTAAAGTACCAGGGTTGAACTGCGGGACTGCAGTTCCACAGATGTGTGAGACATGTCCGCTTCTCCAGCCTAAACACGGCCATCTAAATCCTGTCCAATCACAGCTCAGCAGTCGGAGGGAGGCCCCTTAAGAAAAAAACTTTCTGCCCAGATGTGAGAACAAGATGGCGTCATTCGCTTCGGGAGCGAGAAGAAGTGTCTCGTCTATCGTGGAGTGTGTAGCAGCCTTAATCCTTAACATAGAGGCGGAGTACAAAGTGCACTGAGAGGAGCTTTGACCTGCTAATATCTATTCTCTGATAACAGTCATGCTTTCATAAGTTATATAACTTTTGCTCATGTACCTTTTTCTTCTCCTGGGCGATATGCTTGTTTTTTTATTATGTTAACCTTATAACTAATCGTCTTCGCATTCATTGCTGAAACACATTTTCAGCATGTAACCTGAGAGCACGCGGTGATGACGTGACCCCGCTGCTGGTGGCGAGGTTACCGGCGAATAATAATAATACAGCTTCTCTCACAACGGCTGCTTTAATCGGTTTGAACTCTGGAGTTAAGCTCCGGCTTTGAACCCTCGCATAATAAATCTGGGGACAAGTGCGCCGTTATCAGAGTAGATGTGAGAACAAGATATTCATCACTAAGGCCCCGTTTCATGGACACTGCAGAAAGCATAATTTCCTGTTCCGCTTTTCTATTACCTCAGATATTAAATAGTGTGCTGAGGTCATACGAGGAGAGGCGATGCGGCATGCAAAGGTGTTTTTTTATATTTATTGCCGTTTCTTTAACTTTTCCTCGCACCTGATCCGCCTCTGTCACATCCATCGTCCCGGAATTCAATCTGTTAGATCAACAGATGCGGGCCCGCGCCTTTGTTATTTCACACAGTTTTGTTTTGTTGCCTCGCCAGTGACACAGGGATAACAGAAAGTTTTATTCTCTGACTGGCTAATTAGTAACCACTTCCTGCATTATGTTGTGTAATTATAGCCTCGCTGCAGAGCGGTGTTTCAGAACATTAATATCATAATTAATGCATATGTTCAGATTTGACTCGGAGGATACCTGATGGTTTATATTTGTGTTTATGCGCTTGCTCTGCTGTTGCTGTTGCTATCTGTCTGGGGGAAAATGCTCTAAGCTTCAGGGAATCATGCCAGAAGCGTGACCTCATGAAGGGGATAAACTTTCTTTCTTATTCTTTGTATCTTACAACCAGAGGTGCACAGCTGTGTTGATGCAGTTCGCCTCTCATTAATTTGCATTTTGCTTACAGACAGACATCACTCTACTATGTTAAAGTGGTCTTGATCAAAAGTTTCTCCTGGCTTCCTCAAGATCTTTCTGTTTTCTGTCCATCTTCGGCTGCTGTTTGACTCATTTTCAGTCAGTCATTCCCAGGACGCAGGTCACATGTCAGGGATATTTACTGCGTCCAGTGAGATGTGGGTCCAGATAGAGGCATCCAGGAGCCTTACTGATTACCTAACCTTTTGATGCAGCATCAGCGTTCAGAGATTCAGTTTCCCAGGAGGACAGGTCCCCTGTTTACCTCGGAGGCAGAGCTCAGGCACCCTACTCTCTTATGGGGAAGGTTCCTCCTTCAGTCGTGATCCATAACTCGTGGACACTTGTGAAGTCGGGACTTTCTAACTATTTGAGACTGAGCCAAAGCGTTCATCGCAGCAGATGGGACACCAATGTGTCTGTCCATCCATCGCTCCAACCCTCCATCATTCATGAACAAAAACAACAAAAAAGTAAAAAAAAAAACTTTCTTGGCTCAAAGCTAAGTGGCTTGACAAGAAACAAAAGCTTTAAGCATCAAGTACTGGGCAGAAGAAAGCTATAAAGCAGCTATTTTCCTTGAGAAAATCTCTGAAAGCCTTTCAGAAAGCTTTAAGAAAAGTTTTACTCCTTTAAATAATGTTCTTTTGCTCATTACCACATGCATAAACTCGATGTCCAAGTTTATCTGGGGTTTCTTCCTGATTTGAGGTGTTTATTTATTTTATATATATATATATATATATATATATATATATGACAGATTTTGGGAATCATGTATTATGGTGTTGGAGCTTGTTACCATCTGAACTAATTTGCATTTGTGTCTGAATTATTCCTGTTGCCATTTAGACAATGATAAAATTCTATGTTTTGCTTTTCCATTTCATGCTGATTTGACAGCTGATGGGTTCAAAGATTAGTTTTTAATTTTTGTAGCATATTTAACAGTTGTTCTTATTTGGTCAGGATAAGCTGAAGTCTAGTTTGAGATAACTTGCTCTAGTGTGTCTAATTAGCTGCTCGAAGGCTTGTCAATATAAGTTTCACCGATTTCTTATGACCGAAGGAGAAAAACAACATGTCTACGTCTTAACTTTAGTGCATTATAAAATGAGAGTGGTGTCAGAAAGCATTAGTTGCTCTCTTCTCACTCTCCTGTTTTGTTTTAACATTTAATTCTGTAACTTGAGGGGAAATGGGCCTCTTCTCTTGTATCGCACCTGCTGAGTTGCTGCCCTGCAGCTCGAGCAGCGTGATATGGATCCGCATAACAACAAAAGCAGCACATTTAATGTAAGCCCTAATGCAGTGAAAGCCTTTTTGTTTATTTGCGTGTCGTTCGTTTATCTGAGCTGGGGAGAGAGATCGGACCACATTAAAAGTCATAGCATTAGGAAGTTATGAATAACAAAAGCTATAGCGGTGTAAAATACTGTAGGAACCTGAAGCCCTGTGCGAGAGGAAGCGATGTAAAAGATTAATCGCTGTGTAATACTGTATATATAAGTTTTGAGCATTCGCAGTTGCATCGTGAAAGCTCAAATAACAAACGATGTGTTCGGAAACATTTTGGAGTGAATAAAGTACAGCATGAAGCGGGTGATGGGCAGAGTGAAGGTGAAAGTGGGCGGACTTAGTTCCCGAGTGGATGAGAGTTTCCAGCATCGCTGTGGGAGTAAAATGCAAGAGCAGATACGCATCATTATTAAGCTGAGTGGGCAGAGCCTACACACTGTTTAAACACCAGACAACCCAGTCATTGATTCTGCACAGAAAATAACATATGCATTCACCACTGCTGTCCTAAGAAGTTGAGCCAAAAGTTGAAAAACAAGGAGCATTTTTTTGCTTTACCTGATTTAAATGATTTCTCTTCATCTTGACAGAAAGTGTTTTTTTTTTTCTCTCCTCTCCTCGGCGGGCAGACGACCCACGCTGCAAACCTGCAACTAAGTGTCAGACAAACAGGAAATAGTTTGATCTAATTAGATGAAACTATTACCCATAATTTCAACATATTTAGTCATTCATGTGGAGCTCTTCTCTCCCCAGTATCCGCGCGTTAAATTACACGCACCCGTATTCTCCCGTTTTAGCTACGCATCACCTTACAGGCTTAACGGGACGCCGCGCCGCGCTGCTCGCTCTTTACCTCATCCTACCTTTCTCCCTCTTGCTCGCCCACGCTTACCTCCGCCTCGCCGGAGGAGTTCATTCAGGCAGAACACTGAGTCACAGATACAACGCAAGCGCCGCAACCTGCGGTTTTCATCTCCTCTCTCCTCCTCGTGCTTCCTGAGTAGCATGTGAGCGTGACCCAGTTGGTGAACCCTGAACATGCGTGTGCGTCAGGTAACAGGTGCTGTGACGTTACCGAGTATGGCCGTGTCCACGTCGTCGAGAGAGCTTCTTTATTCAAGGTAAAGCTTCCCAAAGCAGAGCTGGTAAAATAAGAACGAAACATGCACCTGATTTGGAAAAATCATTGAACGGAGGTACATCCTTTTTTAATTCCAGGGTTTTTTTGTATCATGAAGACATGAAAATGTCCTCATGATACAATGACATTGGTCTGATTAATTAAAACCCAATCTCAGGTATGCAAAGATACCACATTGTATTCTACTCAGCAAAATTGAAAAGCTGTGAGAGAAAGCTTTAAATGAACAGCTTCCAGCAGCACCTTTAGTAGTCGTTTCCTTTCTGTCTCTCACGTGGTTTTTGAGGAATTCCGGCCAACTCTTCTTTTCAGCAGCGGACATTAATTTTTTTCTCCTCACATCTTTTTTTTTTCTCTCCCAGTGTCCTGTCTAGCAATGTGGCAATAAGAATTGATATCTTAATGCCAAATAGAGCTCGACAGATTTTGCTTTCACAAGTGGAGCAAACAGCTTTCGCCATAATGCTCCGCTTGATTTGTGCATGTAAATAGCTTTATTGTGATTCCTGCAGGGACAATTTTAAATTATATGGACACTACAATGGGAAAGTGGGAGAGTAAAGGAAGAACAAGAAGAGAAAAAAAAAGAAAGGGAAGAGGTGAAAGAAAGACGAGATAAAAGGAAGAGAATGATAAAACGTCCTCTGTCTGCTCCATCACCTGGAAAGAGACACAAAAAGAACAGCACAACCAACAGACATAAAGCAACAGATACAATCGAGTAACACCTTGATAACATTGCTAAATCATATGTATTATTATTTAAGCTGACATGTTTAATGTGATACCTTAAAAAAGAAAGTGAAAGAAAATAAATAAATAAATTATAGGCTTTCTGTATATAAGTGAACATTTAATACCTGGGACCCAGCACCTGTGGGAGTTTGTGAGAGTGCACTAGTTTAAGTGAAAATTATACATAGATAATTATTCTTTATCTTTATACACATCTCTTAAAAGCTTCCACCTTGGACTCTGACTGCGCCGTCCTAACACCTTGATCCTTTTCCCTCGCAGACATTCGGTCGTAGATTTGCCGCTGTGTTTTGCGGTCGTTTTCCTGTTTATGACACAGTTTGAGCCAATCGGTTGGGCAACTGTTGATTTGACTCTGGCATGATTTCATTAACAGAGCGGCCCGTTATCGGCTCTCTGACCTCGACGTGTCCGGCTCGGTCGGCCTGCAGAGCCTCGTGGATCTGAAGCGAGTTCATCCTCCCGGCCTCTGAGACTTCTGCCTGTCTTGTTACCGACTTTCCTCGCTGCGAAGCCTTCGCTGCTGTGCACTCGGAAAACTTTGCTCAATGGAAAACAGCGCGCAGTGGTAAATGTCAGACTTCAGTGTTTGTCTCTCAATCAAAGAGCAGCTACGTATGTTTTGTTTTATTTTTCCATCCCTGCTGACATTCAGCAGTCATGGAGCAAGAAATCAATCATCAAAAAAAGCAGCAGGATTTCTCTCTCTCTCTCTCTCTCTCGCTCTCTCACAACAACAGCCACAATAAAATGATATGATGTAGCCATAGCAGCAGCTGGGTTTTGATTAAAGGGCGAGAAAGGGGAAAAATGATTTCTGTGGCTTAAAAATGAATCCTCCGCTCCCTAATATATCTTTCTTCCTTCGCTTTAAGCACATATCATCAAATGATCCATCGCAGTATGTCTGAGGTTTACTGCTAAGTAGAGTCATATGCACACCCAGCTGGAAACATTAAAATGCCAGACAGAGTATTTTCATTCTTTATTAAGCTAAACTTGCAGCATGTGTACTGAGAGGCGGTCGCTGGGGGGGGCAAAAACAGCCAGCGCCAGCAATGACTGTTTTATATGTAAGAAATAACGGAAGTTGAAAAAACCGTTATCTCCTAACTACTTTGTTTTGTTGTAAGTGTTACTGAATTATTAACATCAAAATGAGCCTCTTTACATGCACAAAGATGCACACATCGATATTTCTTTATTAAAAATGGATAACATGCCTGCATGTGCTATGGAAGGTGCTGCTTGCAGTGAGGAACCCACATTTTATTATTTGCCGACTTTGCGGTTTCCTTGAAATACAAAGATCAATGAGAGGAACGGTGGCTTTGTTGTCTTCATCACTTAGCTGAAATTTTTCTTCTTGTTTTTGCTCCCAGCCAGCCCCTAACTGTGGACATGTATTGAATTTTTAAAGGGAATTCATTCAGCTTTCACTTGACCACAGGGCCAGGGTTTGTGCAACCCTGATTTCTATGAAGCTGCTTCCTGGCAATGCTGCGAACACTTTACTTTGTGTGAATGTCACATTTCAAATAATTTAGCCTTCCTTAGAAGTATCTATAGAGCTGATAGGACTTCATACATTCATCTTAGAACAAAACCTAAACTTCAATCATATTCTGATGTCCCAAAATGTATTTAGTCTTGGAAACAAGCAAGCACTGGCTGTTGAGCAGCTCATGACCTTATTTACAATCCTAATACTTACTTGCTAGGAAAGGTCTGGGTTTGCAGGCATTTTTATGAATTAAAACTAGTCTCATGTTGTGTTCTGAACCACTTCAATCTGCATATAACTCATTAGGACACAGAAAATAATAGTTTAATTAAAAACACGTGTGATTGTGCTTTATAGCAATTTTTACCAATAATGTTAGGTTCCTTTGGGAAGGTTCATTCTTTAAATGTGTTTCTGTTCTGGCAGTATTGTCTTCTTATAGAGTTGTAGGTGATTAAGTGTCTTTTATTGTCTTTTTTTGTGGGGGGTGGATGTATGAAGCTAAATCTGGCCAGGTCAGAAGCACGCAGTAAATATCTTGTGCTTTGGATGATTAAATAAACTTCAAATGCACAAGAGTATTAGAAAAAAAAAAAAGGACTAGACGGCTTTGATTATTGTCAGCCAAACCGCAGCTTCAAATATTTCTTTCACATCTCCTCTCTGGCTTATTATTGGGCTCAGGCGGCTTTAATGCGGGGTTTCATTAAAGCTGGAAGGATGTGGGTCCAGATTTATACATCACGGTTAAGTGTGTTCTGTGACAGTCGCTCTCAGCAGGACCGCTGAGCCACGCTGCAGCAGGCAACAGAAAAAAAAACAGAAACCTGTTTTTGACTTCTGATTGATTGTCCGATTGTTCCCTCTTCATCCCGATGGGATTAATTAGACAATTGTCTGAGACGCAATAGAATTAAGTATGAAAGAATAAAATGAGCACATGACAAATTAAGCATTAGAGTGTTTTAGTGAATGATTGTACAAGAATTTAACACTTAATTAGTCCCACATACTTGGTTGCCAGGACTCGGTAAATGCGGTTGTAATCATGCTTTAGCTGTTTTGCACAGAGGAGGCAAAATATGATTAATTTGTTCGTATAAGAACCAATCAAGAGGCACAAAACATTTAAGAAGCATCAGAGAAGAGACATAACCCGGACACAGATGTAAAGTGGATGTCTTAAAATGGAAAAAAGTAAGACGTTGAACCTAGTTTCACCAATGTGTTGACATGAATTCATCCTTTATTTTTGATTTGGGAAAGTCTTATAGTCTCAACTGAGAAGTAGATAATTTCAGTTTTTAATTATTGAAGCAGTTGATTAGAAGATGGGTCTTAAAGTAAACCGCAAAATGATTTCAGATAAATATTTATTTTTTTGCATCATTTGAAAGATTCTTTGCAGCATATTGGTTACCTGATCGTTTGAGGTGAAGGAACGCTTGAAGCACTAGGAAACAACTTAATTCGCTGACCAACATGTTTCGGTTCGCCTACATCAGGGTCTGTAGCTGTAGAAGTTCCTTCCTCACGCTGACTGGCACCAAGGCTTTTCCTTTAGGGGTGACCGGTACATCAAGGTCCTCTACATGCTCCAAACCTTTTTCTATGATGACCTCTTTGCAGTCGTAGAAACTAAAAAAATCAGAAGTTTGTCAGATTACTGAACACACAACATATCGCCGACAGAACTCCTCCCCTTTAATGCTGTTGTTTAGTAAAGAGAACACAAAGTTAACTATTTTTAGTTTCAGTAGGGTGTTTAAAAATCAAGCAAAGGGACGCAATGAACTGAGAAGGTTCATTCTGGCTGTGAGACGGCGAGTGAGAGCAAGACTTTTCAGAAGCTAAAAGGGAGCCTGAATGAAAGAAGGCAAAGTAAAACTATGTTTTAGTTCTGCTCCCTCTTAAGGTAGTTCTACAGGGGAAATCTGAATTGGACAAAATTCATATGGGCATGTCAAAGCTTTATGAAAACTGTGTGTTGGCCACCAGATTCTGATCTCTGCATCTCTCTTGATAATTAAAATTTCCGTTATGATTTATACATAAATTAGTCCCTATTTTTTTCTGTGATGTTTTTATGCTATACTTGGCCTTCTACTTAAAGCCCAGGCTAAAGGATGGTTCACATGGAAAGATTTTAAAATAGTTGGTCGATTTTTCAAAGCCTGAGAGACCCCACATGTGACGAAATAAAACCGTCAATAAAACGAGTTTGCTCATAAGTTTGCTCCATGTCGCAGTCATCGTTTGGCCTCGGGGAACACCCCACATGCTAGGATATAACTGAATATTTGTAGTTCTTTAAGCTAATTCACAGTGTGCTTAGCAAACAAAGAAGCAGTTATACGTGAACAAATAGTTCTGCTTGCTTTGAGCTCTGTCACTCTGCTTTAAATTGTGGCTGGTTTCCAAAAGACTTAGAAGTGAATGCAATGTCTAAACTTTTTTTAGCTTTAAAGAAAGAATTCAATTAGTTCTAAAAAAAAAAAAAACACTGCTATTCAAAGTAACTTAAGTTATTCTGTTATATACTTTTTATTGTGTGATTGGATTCTATGCGTTTCCAGATGCTTTCACATATGGTTTGTGAGAAATCAAACTATATAAAAGAAAATTTCCCACTATGGTTCTGAAACCGAGAGACAAACCATTCATGTCTCCACACAGCACTGTGTGGAAATTGCTGTGTTGGCCATTTTGATGTGAAAGTGGGTTTTCTGTTGATTTAGCGCGTGTCTTTGTGTGATCGCTGGACGCAGCTGCGTGCTGTCGGTGGACATGCCTAGAAGTTCACAAATGTAGCCCAGAAACACCCGGTACACAGCAAAATGAGTTGAAACTTGGGAATTACCTGTCTCTGCAGAGAAATGGAGTTAGACTCTTTGGGAATTAAAACATGACGGAGAGGAATTACTTTGGCATGAGCCTATATATGTTATTTATTTTTAGCAATCTGTTGCATTCCTAGAAACAAATACACAGACTAAAGAGGACAGAATTTAACCATTTTTCAGCAACTTCTAACTGGAGAAAGGAAGTGTCACAAGCTGCGAGGGTGAACATACATAAAAACTTTAAAGAACATTGTTCTTTATCATTAGAGGCAAAGGTGGCCTCGTACTTTTCAACATTCTTCTGTTCATTGACCCTAACAGCTACTCAGTGGGTACAGTAGTCACCTTCAATCTGAAGATTATGGGTTTGATTCCAGCTTCCTCATGTCATATGCCAATGTGCCCCAGGGCAAGGCACTTAACGCCAACCTGCCTACCAATCTGCGTATCATTGTATGATAGAAAAGTGCCGTATAAGTCCAGTCCATCTGATATTTAACATTTATTTTTGGTCTTTTGACCTTTTCACCACTACCAGTTGAGACCTTGGATAGATTTTCCATGCGACATCATGGATTGTTCATTCCTGCTTTGTCCAATCAGGCTAAGGGGTTGGAGCTGGAGTCAAAAGGATCACTCTGAGTACCTCAAGGACAGGCTGTTATTATGTTATCAAAAAAAAACTAAAATAAAAACTGTATGTGTGTTAACAGCATTGCTATTTAACTTTACAAGAGGAGCCAGTGCTGTTAAAACATGCATAATGGTTGTGAATTGGTGGGATTCAGTCAGATAATTCAGGTAATTTAATGTAAATGTCCTCATTAGTGACCAAATGGCCAAACATGAAAAGGATTCATCTCTGCTGTCCTTTACCCCCCCCCCCCCCCCCTTCCCCACTGCCTGTTTAAGAGGAGAGTTGAGTTAAAGACAATATTTTATCCACTCTGGTTGCCTTCTGAGTTTAAATCGTTTACTAACTGGCCAATTTACTGAATTATTAGTGTACTTTAATTGGATGGGATTGGATTGTATATCATTCTAAATGCATGTCTGACTGTTAAGTCTGATTAAAGCTTGGCCATGTTTGAGTGCAGGAGAATGAAGCGGAAATAATTGACTTGGACTGGATCAGAATGACTTTGATTTCTTTGGACTTTGTTGAAATGAACCGGATCAAGTTGAGTGAATTGAAATTAACTGCTTGTCAGTAAATCTAAATCAGACCGTTGTAGTGAATTATGATGCTTTGATTTAATTGCATTCCATCTGGGCAATTTGGGTTTGAATTGAAATAAATTATACGGGAATGCATTTTTTTTCTTTTGTGTGTTTCTTTAGATTTAAAACTGAAGCTGACTCTGATGAAGATAGATTATTCATTTGGCCTTGAAATTAAACGACATGTTGGACAAAAATGTGAGGGATACTTGTGGGGATAATATTATTATTACTGTATTAGAAATAATTGGACTGAATTGATCGGGACTGAAATAGAACGAGTTTAAGCAAAGGGAAATGGTTTAGTTTGTCTTTTAGTCTGAATGCATTAAATGACATTATATTTAGATTATATTGGAATTAATTGAACTGAATTAAACTAGATCTTATTGGAATGAACTGGATTGAACCGAAATTGAGTTGAATGCAACCTACTAAACTCTTTTATCACTACAAACGACAGCTCTGGCAAGCACGTTGGCCTCAAACCTTCGACACGAAAGAATTAAATCGGTCAGAAAAAAGAAAAAAAGAAAAATGAGAGGGACTAAAATAAAACCGTTTGAGATGAATGTGGTCCAACGCGCACACAGGGTTAGGTCATGGGACACAGATGCTCTGCGGACAGTTCTGGCTCGAGTGAAATCAGGTTGCCGCGCTAACCTGCCCAGCTACAGTAAATAATGAGCTTCAGCTGGGTGAGAGGGGGGTGGTGGTGGTAGTGGGGGGGGGGAGGCTGCTGGGTGGCGGTGATGGTGCACGGAGGTCAGCTCACTCTTCATTAGGCTGTAATTGAATTTCCGCAGCCCGTGCAGGGAGGATGTTCGGCTCTCACTCTCCCTGCAGGGGAGAGCTGGCTCGCTCTGGCTTCCCAACCTCCCCGATAGTTTCAAGGTTAGCTCGGCTAATGGACTACTTTCTCCACGGATTTCTCCGCTCGCCATCTGTCATCTGCATGTCCGACCATGTAGGTGAGCAGGTACACGCTCCATTATGCGATGCTGCCGAGATGGAGTACAGCCGCGCGGACAGAGCGGCAGAAGGCCGTGTCTGGGCCTCGTAACGGCTGAAAGGCACTCAGGTGGTGGTGACTCAACAAGGGACCCACCGTGTGTCCCCCCGTGAGGGACGCACACATAAAGATGGTGAAGGACGCTCATTTATAACCAAGTAAAAACTGATTAACATTCACAAATTGTTAAAGTTGTGATAGGAAAAAAATAAACAATAGGAAAATTGGAGCTAGCGTTGAAATGATATGGTCAAGGTTACAGCCGACACATCTGCGTATAATGGAGTCAGGACATGAATTTGGACTCTCTTTATTCAATCGAAAACCGAAAACCTATGAGAATAAGCCCCATTGCTGCTCTCAGACTACTTTTTTTCTAGAATGAATGATTGAATGAGTCAAAATTTTATTAAATCCCTTTTTTTTTTATTATGGTTAAAAACAAAGCTTAAAGCTTCTTTTCTTTATTTGTGCTGTCCTCCTTTACCTTCCCATACATTACGCTGCTTAATCTGTTATTTTAATTGCAGACGAATTTAATCACATTAGAAAATAATTATATTTAAATTAGTGTGTTTACTGTAATTAGGCTTCAACTGAACACGTTTAGTTCTCCGTAAATTGCCTTTAGATGACTGATGTGTCGTGTGCATTAAATCCGCCATGCTGCTTGTTGTGATGTTGTCTGAAACTACCCCTCCAAATTATTAAAAAATAAACTTATAAGTTGTCCTGATTGCCTTTTTTTGCTGCACTGTCCATATTAGTTTTCCAATTTTTGGATCAATCTTAGACTTCTCATTGTGACACAACTTGAAAACACAACTTTTAATCGGCTAACGATACTCTTTTTGAACACGTATTTTCACTTTCTTTAAGAATTTATCTTTAATCGGTTAGATTTCACGTTTGTTTAGCTTTTTATTCACCTTTTATTCATTAAAATAGATTAATGTGATTGCCGTTAGGTTAAAATATTGTACAAATGAATTATGCCGATATAATTATTCCCTAATTTCAATTAGAGTATAAATAAACATATTTTAATGATATACAAATGGCATTACATTTTCAAGTACACAATAAGATGACTTAATGACAAAGAAAATGTTATTCTTCAAAATGTCCGTCCGTCCGTCCGTTCGTCCGTCCGTCCGTTGTCTTCCGCTTATCCGGGGTCGGGTCGCGGGGGTAGCGGCTTCAGTAGGGAGGCCCAGACGTCCCTCTCCCCAGCCACTTGGGCCAGCTCCTCAGGAGGAACCCCAAGGCGTTCCCAGGCCAGCCGGGAGACATAGTCCCTCCAGCGTGTCCTGGGTCTTCCCCTGGGCCTCCTCCCGGTGGGACGTGTCCAGAACACCTCACCAGGGAGGCGTCCAGGAGGCATCCTGACCAGATGCCCGAGCCACCTCAACTGGCTCCTCTCGACGTGGAGGAGCAGCGGCTCTACTCTGAGTCCTCCCCGGATGACTGAGCTCCTCACCCTATCTCTAAGGGAGAGCCCAGACACACTACGGAGAAAACTCATTTCAGCCGCTTGTATCCGGGAGCTCGTTCTTTCGGTCCTGACCCAAAGCTCGTGACCATAGATGAGGGTAGGAACGTAGATCGACCGGTAAATGGAGAGCTTCGCCTTTTGGCTCAGCTCTCTCTTCACCACAACGGATCGGTACAGCTCATTTCTTCAAAATGAGCATTGATAAATTTGAGACCAATTAGATGAATGATTTATTAAAATAGTTTTTTTATGCATCAATGTAATTAAGTAGCCTTTTCAATCGCTAGAAACCTCTGTGCAGTTGGTAACATGGTCAAATAAAGCAGGGATTGTTGCCGTTGGCAGTGTGGGCACGTTGCAGGTCCTGCTGGAAAAGGAAATCAGCATCTCCATAAAGCTTGTTAGTAGAGGGAAACATGAAGTGTCTTACAATTTGCTGGTAGACAAATGCGCTGATTTTGACACTTGATTAAACTCAGTGGACAAAGAGCGGCAGAAGACATGGCTCCAGATGTAATCACTGACTGTGGAAACTTCACATTCAACCTCTAGCTGCGGGGTTTCTGGGCCTCTCCACGCTTCTTTCAGACTCTGCACAGAATTTAGCTTTATCTGAACGGGGGACTTTGGACATCGGATCAACAGTCCAGTCCACTTTAGCCCAGTAAAGATGCTTCTGATATTGTCTCTGGTTCAGGAGTAGCTTAACAAGAATATTACAATAGTAGACCATCATGAAGCTCTGACTGCAGCTGCAGAATTCGCCCTCTAAAACTCCATTAGTACTGAAGGCGTTTATAATCCCTGTAGTGCTCCACCTTTTATCCTTCCACTAACTTTTTCTCAATACTTTTATATCCGCTCTTCAAACAGGGGGTCACTACTGGACAACGTTAATGCCAGCAGTCTTCCCATGATTGTGTGGTTCCCATAATACCTTATTTATAAAGAACTTTAAATATTCAACTAAAGCTAGCGAGAGTGCTGAACAGTAACACAAAAAGGATACATAAGCGTAGAGGCTCAATGCATACTTAAAGTATAAAAACAGTGCTTGATGTCCTACTTGGCTGAAGACATTGGAGAAATTGTGAATTTCTGCAATGTGAGATCAATAAAGCCTATCTTATCTTAAAGACCAAGCAGGAAAAAAGGAAAAAAAGACCAAGCAGGAAAAAAAAAAGTTTGCAAACACCGCTTAAAGGAGTCTGCCTGATCTGGTGGTGGCAAGGTGTTCCAAAAATGTAGGACCTGGCTGACCAAAGCCGTCATAACATTTCTGAAAAAAAAAAAATTCTCTCACCCACCCCTTGTACTCCTGGGTAGCTCTTCATCTCAGCTCCTCAGGTCCTCTACCAGAGGCCTGGGAGCTTGAGGGTTCTTCGTAGCATCTTAATAAATAAATATACAGGGAGAGATAGAGAACTCGTCTATTGATTTACTTTAGCTCTAAGCCATAATAAGCAAGCTTATTGAAAATAAATTATTGGACTATGTCTCTCAGTATGTGATGGGTCTATATGACATGAGTTTCACTTTTTAAACTGAATTACTCATTTAATCAACATATCAGGTACATTGTAATTTATCGACGTGCACTTGAAGTGAGATGACTGGTGGCTTCCATTGGTTCCATCTTCATTTTTTTTCACCACCCAATTTAGACAAATTGTGGTTTAATTGTAGTAACTACACCCCCCCCCCCCCTTTTTTGTTTTTTTAAATCCGGGATTTTAAGGCTAAGAGTGCAAGCAGGCGCTCTACATGAGAGGTGGTGTAACATGTTAACTTGTTTAACAAGTTGTTTTTCCCCCTTTTTAATTAGAGTGCACTTTGGAGATCAGCGCTGCTCCTCTCCGTGGAGGATCTAACTTCATTAGCAACTGTAAGTGTCCAGACTTCCACACAGACAGATTAAGAGAGGGAACCATTTTTTAAGAGCACATCGACAATTTGAGGACTTAGCTTTCCAAACTAAGTCAGATTTTGATGATCTGGAAATTACTATTATTAGATTTATAATTATTTCCTTGCTATTTAAGATGCAAGATGACCTCCGTGTCTCAGTTTTCTGTTTTGTCTTTGTTGCATAAAAAAAAAAAACATTTTGTATTATTGTTTCTGATTCTATCAAAAGTGGAGCTGCTCTCCAAGGAGAAACCACTAGAATTTACAACAGAAATAAGTGACCTTCTTCATGCTTAATTGGAGCAATCGTAATACCAAAAACAACCATAAATAGAGGTTCGTGGGGAAAAAAGAGAAGAAAATGATAAGATGGATGACCAAAGAGACGGGGAGGATGTCTGGGCCGTTCTTCTTTTTAAATAGCTTTCCCAGGAGAGCGCAGAGGCCACTTTAGATGGTTGGCAAATTGGAAAAGGGAAGAATCATTAGAAAATAGTTGCATGTCAGCCGAATGCACCAATTTGAGTCAAATGGAAACTAGTGTTTTATTATTCAGGATGGATGTTGGTGTCGTGCTTGCTTCATGAGCCGTCTACTGATCTGCAGACAGGAGACCGCCTTGATGAATGAAAATTGGTTTTAATGATCACCGCCTCTGTCCCGTGTTTATGTGGCCACTTTTCTCTTTCTTTAATTCACCTTCTGCACTTTGTTTCAGTTTCCTGTTTTGTTTGCCTTTTATTCACAACATCGCTGTTCTTGTTTCCAACAATAAAAGTGCCCCAGTTTCCTCAATGCTATGCTGATCTTAAACCAATTACCTATCGATTCCAGGACACCGGGAAGAGATTGGGGGGGAGGAGTGGGCGAACGAACAAAAAAAATAATAAAAAAAACACCTCCTACGGAGAATCAATAGACAGGACAAGAACAGTTTTGTTCATGCAGCGATTACAGCTTAGCATGAAAACTTCACCCACAACAAATTAAAAGTCAGCATTTGTTTTCCCTTTGAATCTCTCAGTGCTGGGTCCATATAGTGGGTCATCACGATGTGGGTGGATTCAGGGAAGGGTGGGGAGCAGAATCTAAAACTTTAAACAGAACTACCTTTATTTATTCTTCTGTTTTCACGTGTGCCGTCGAGGAATTTCAGTCAAACCATGAAGAGAAGAATGCCGCGTGTGTGCCAGGGCAGATATACTCCACATAAAGGATGTCTGACTCCCTATTATGTGATTAACTTTATTCAATTAAGACTGGATCCAGCATCAAAGTAGGAAGGCCACATTGACGTAATAGTAAACCGGTGTTTGTTCGACCTTCAACCATTTTGAATTAGGTGTATGTGTTAGAGGCTGTTCATACATGTAGATTTAAATGGGTTTGTGTAGAGTAGGTGTGTGTGGGTGGGTTTGTCTCCCTGAGATGCACAGCTGCTACAGTGACGATAACGGCAGAAAGCCTGCAACACACAGCACCCAAGAGCAGTAGGAGACAGGTGGACTCTGCTCCGAGGGACCCCAGCAGCCCCAGACAGACAAACAAGATCCACCGTGTATGCAAGGTCCCACAAGACCCCACTTCTCCCTACTATGTCCTGTTCCATATGCTACAGATTCCCCTCATCCCTACCGCACCCACGCCAATACTGCACGGGCTGGCATCCACCCACTAAGAGCCAGAGCTGACCCCAAAACGCCCGGGGGCTCAGCGCCGAACCAGCCCACATCAGCCAGGAGCGACAGCTGGTCAGACAAGCGGTCCACGGCTAAACCCCGCCTCGATGGTGGCAACCGCAGCCCCCACCCTCCACCACCAACACCTCCACACAACTTCCACCGCCACCGCAGGGTAGCGCCCAAAAAAAAAATGTTATCGGAGACCAAAAGTTTCGATTTATTATTTTTCCTTTTCTTACAAACAGACGTCTCTGGATCTCTGCAGAACCATCAGCTTTGTTTTTACTTATATTTAAACGTTTTAATCTTCCTCTTAGGTAACGTTTTTTTTTGCAATCTATTTGTTTCCAAATCCACTTTTGTGATGTCACCAGAAAGCCAAAGTGAGGAGCAGAGCAGCCAAGGTCTTGCTTTTGTTGCTTACTCGCATCACCGAGGCAAGTTTTCACGCACGTCCTCAGGCTCTGATGATTAAAGATTAAAGGGACATGTTTGAGGGATTAAAAGCAGCAACACAGATGTCTGCGACAAGCGCTTGTATATCGCCGTTCCAAGCTCACCCAGCCAGCTTCACCTTGGGGGCAGGTTCAAAAGATGAGAAACTGATGCCACTAGTGAAGACAAAGACGTCTGTCTGAATATTAATAATTGGTATGAATGTTTACTGGGACAGTCTGGGATTAAAATGTTCACAGGTGTGATAGAGAGTGAAACAATTCTTACAAATAATAAAACATGGGACAATTTTGATATTTCCAAAGTCTCTATCCTACAATTTTTTTCATACATCCATCCATCTGTCCATCCATCCATCCATTTTATTCAATCTTTAGAAATGTCTGCCATAAATTCATAGCAAATTGTTGAATCTCTAACTTCACATTGACCTGAAAAGGAGTAAGAATTGTGGGAATTTGATCGTTAGATTTGTGATTTTGGCCGAATATATCTGTAGGATCCCTGTGGTATCCATCAGTGATGGGGGGGAAAGTGATTTTTTTTAAAACTTTTTCCTCTCCATATGTTGGTTTCTGTTTTTGTTCAATTTTATAAAGCTGCAACTGCATCCATATAATATGTTATAAATATGTATTCTGTAATCATTAAACAAGGAGTTATCAATTTTGAGCTAAATTAAAAACATAAATTGGTAGTTTACAGTTTAAGTAGCCATATTTTCACTGCTGCAGTCCCCCTCCACAACTCCAAGATGGGATTTGACAAACTGAACGACAAAGAATTCCTATTAAATAATAAACAATCGTGTAAGCCTTGTCTAGCAGTCCCTCAGAATGAAATAAAACCAGTTGTAAATGAAGATGTGACTTGTGGCCCTGGTTCCTTTTTAATTTGTGTTCTCTTTCAGCAGTCGTTTCCAGCAGCTAAAGAGCAGTATCAATGAGAAAACTTGAACTCTCAGGTACAATCTGGCAGATGGCTATTCACACTGCAAATGACTCTCCAGAACTAACAATACCCGAAGGGATATTTGTACAGCAGGCGACAGGAGCAGCTGGATTTGTTCTGTTGATTTTGACAGAAGACGATACGAGAGCTGCCATGTAGCGGCGACTAACAATTACTCCGTTTGTCTTACTGGTTGTATGAAGGCAGTTTAGTGGCTTTTTCTTCTGTCTTGTCACGTTTTCCACCACCTCTAGTCCTTGCTTTGTTGCCTTGTCAGACTCCCTGTAAATACTTTATTGCACTATAGCCCAGGCATTTTTGGCTTTTTTAAATTCTGTTTTTGTGTTTAAATTTCTGTTCTGTTATAAAGCCAAACGCTGAGCTTCTGCTTTCTCCTTTATAAATAAGAAAAATAGAAATCATAACTGTATAACACACTGATTCTTTTTGCTTTCTGAAACTAACTTCTTGTCCATTTCTGATGAAGAACAATATATCTTTATTGTACATCCCAACATAAATGTTGTCTTCTGCATTTAAATGCATCCCTCAGAGTGCAGCGGGCAGCTTTACAGCACCCAGGGACCCATAGTGTAAGTCTGTGGTGCTTGCAGCCTTCTCAGAACACAGGCGCACTGCTCTAACCAATAAGCCAGCACTTCCCAGTGTCCTGCTTTTTACTCTTCAGCTCCCCTCTGCTGGTCTTATGGAAGGGCTAAACCAGCGGGCTCACCCATTCCTCATAATTTGTAAGCATAGACTGAATTTATTGATGCAAATATAGACATTTACTTAGAGCCAAGTATTAGAAACAGGAAAGTTGGTGTCTTTATGATCTGCTAAAGGTGTAAAGCATATTGTGTAGCATTGGCCAACATATTGTGGTGAAAATCTGCTTTGCAAACAGCTGAATATTCTATGTGATTTAGTGCTTATTTACAGCAAATCTTATCTAATTTAAATCAATCCGCTTAATTCCTGTTTGCTGCACTCATAAAGTCAGATTCAGACCCAGTTACATTTGGTCCACTGGATCCAACTTATAATAAATAATACAATCGAATCCAGGTGATGGTAAATTACTAATTGGTAAAACTCTTGTCTAAATAAGTCCAGTTGAATCAATCAAGTCATTGACTTTGCAGGAATCCCTCATTTCAGGCAAGCATGCGGCGACAGCAGGAGGAATAACTCCTTTTGAACAGGAAGATGCCTTCCGCAGAATTGGACTCGGTGTGAGCCACCATTGGCTGTCATAGGCTGTTTATGTTCATGTACTTGGCAGACCCTTTCATCCAAAGGGACATAAAAATGATGATCATATAACAATGCAGTCAATATCAAAGCTACCAGTGGGCTGCTTAAGCTTGAGGGTTAAAAATACAAAAATAAATGATGTCAGTAAATGATCTTGGATAGAAGTTGCTTCTTTGCAGCCTATCTAATGCCTGCAGATGCCCATCTGCTGCCAATGTTGAGTAAACTCTGCATTTGCTGCAACTATAGAAAACTCTCCAGGAGGCGAGGCGATGTTGCTGGAGCTTTTTGGATATCCTGAAGTTTTCTTAGATGCGACTGAATAGTAAATCTTTAAGTTCTTGAAGATAATTGTTTTTCTTTTAGTGCTAAAAACCTTTGCTGCATTCTCTTTAATGTGAGGCTGTTATGATGCAAAGTGCTAATGGATTCATGTTTTGCCTTAGAGGTAACTTATGCTAATGTAAGAGAATGGTATCAATGTATATCCTTCTATCAGTGCACTCAGTCTGCTTATTACATCGGCGTGATTTCAGCTCGAGTCTTTCATCTTTCCAATCAAATTTAAACTATATTAGCTGATTCTGTTGTGCAAAAGCAAATTGGAAATTTTATGTTTTTTGTTAAGTGAGCTTTCTGAGCTAATCAATTTAAAACATAATTTAAATGCATCGCATGACTCTCCAAGTGGCAATAAAAATAATTGCAAACATTTAAAAAAAAAAATGGAACTCCAAAACCCCTTTGGCCAAACCTCTACCTCTATTACCAGACTCCTAATGTCATGATGCTTGGATGCTGTGTTAATAAGTTAATCCCACTCACCTGTGTTGAGCATTTTCCGCTGGTTCCCCGTTTATTTAAGTTCTGGGTTTTTGCTCCTCCTGAGTTGCGTCGTCTGTTTTCGTGCGTCGTTTTTCTTGGCTGTTTTCGATCCCTGTTCCTACCTTGTTTATTCCTTGAGTTGGCTTCATTAAAATATTATTATTATTTTCACCATGCGCCTGCCGTTGTCTTGTTGGTCCTTCGCCCCTAACTCTGACACCTAAACATCCAAACCATTAAGCTTCCATTGAAACAACAGCTTTGTTCAAAATGTAGCATTTCGCTCGTTTTTAGCATGTTTTCCCCATGAGTGTAACCACATCCCAAACCACCAGAGCTGTGAAAGGCTTTCCTGGGATCTCCTCAGGTACCACACATGTTGGTTGCATTCTTGATTAGGCTGGAGAAAGTCCATGATGGATCCATAGTTACTTTGTAAGATCTACACATAAAGAGGAGCGGCTTGTAAAGACTTGTTGCAAGGCAAGGCGAGGCAAATGCATTTGTATAGCACATTTCAGTACAAGGACAAGGCAAAGTGCGTAATTGGTGAAAAAACAAAATGAATTCTGACGTCCTGTTCTATCAGAATAGTGTAAAGTCTAAAAACAGGCTATTAGGTTCCAGGCGAAGACCAGCAATCTGTTTCTGCAGGTTTTGGTTGTGCATGCAGGTAACTTGCGGGCAGAGACATGAAATTGTCTGCTTTCCTTCCTTATCACATGAATCATTCTGTGATGTGATGGTGAAGCACACCTATCTCATGCATCACTTATGGCAGGCTTTGGTCGCTGCTTAAGGGATGTGCATTTGTATGATGGGTTTGTTGTTTGTTTGCATTTAGGGAGGAAGACGTCAGACAGCCTGACCATTTTTTTTTTTTTTTTAACGACAGTTAAATAGCCGCTCCGCATGCTCTGAGCCTGGCATTCGGAGGAACAGGAGGATGTGTGATGGAGTGTACAGGAGCAGCTGAATGTTTTGGAGCAATAAACTGGCAGCTTGGCTTCTCGCATGTCTTGCCAAAGCTTCTGGGATGTATTCCAGGCACCTTGGAAAGGTGATTTGGATGCAATATTGGTTCCACTGTAATTTCAGGTTAATTGAATCGGAATTCCCCCTCCACCATCCCCACCGCAACTCCTTGCATCAGGTCTAAAAAGGCAAAACAAAAATGTCCGGCATGGCATGATAATTTTATCTATAGATGAAAACATAGTCTAAGCTAACCTGTTACAGGCGCAGTAAATTTACTTGGCATGTCATAAAGAACACATCTTTGTGCTTTTCCCTGTGACCGCTCCTCGGACTAGTTTTAATGTTTGTAGCTGAATAAGTAAGATGAATATCCAGTGCATCTTTGAAGGAAAACAGGAGGAGAATAGTGGATGTTGGTAAATAGGAGCTGTGGCCGTGACCCCGATGTCAGTGATGTCCACTCCCTCCTCATGCCCTCGATTTTGCATTCTAATAGTGACTGATGTGCATGCCGAAATCAGCCGCTTCTCATTAAAGTGATTTATTGCCTCAACAGTTTTTTAGTTTTTTTTTTTTTTGTAAATCAGACAGGCCTTATTCCAATTTAGTCCAGTCAAATTAACCGTTCATAATTAGACACCGCAACCTTTCCGTGCTCCCCAATCATTTCCTGAATGGGCTGTACATGCAATGCAAATGTTCTCTGTTTAATCTCCCCGCCTGTTATTAGGAAACGTTTCATAAGAGTCTACCCATGCAGGGTAAAAGTTGAGCTTGAATCAATTTCCTAATGGTTAATAGCTAATGGGCTGATTTATTGCCATGTTATGAAGGTGAAGCCCCGTCTTAGTGTGACACTAACCCTGTGAAGCCCTTTAGACATTATTTCAATGTCAAAATACCAGCACATTAATTCTAAAAAGAGCTGATGGGATGGGACACTATAAAGTGGAAGTTTTATTTTTTTAAAGCATTATTAAGGAACTATTGCTGTATCTGGGTAGACTTTGGTTCATTCAGTTCTGACTGCCAAAATACCTTGTTGAGAAAACAGCAACTTGGACCAGAATTTGTCTTTTCTCTGATTCTCAGTTGCAGAAAAAAATGGTATCAGTGTTCCTCAATTTCTTTGTAGATTATTGTTTTAAATTGGAAAAAACGTCCTCAAACATGCATTTCAACAGTGTTTAGAAATGCTGACCGAGCTGATGAGGAAAACTTTACAATGATCAAATAAAGTGTGTTTTAAATAGCTCTGCGGTGAGAAAGGAACTGGGGCTTAGGGATGTTTAAACCTACAATGCTATGCACAGGCATATTTCCCCATTTTTTCATATCACCACTTACATCATTTTGTTTTATAGGACATTTATGAGATAGACTTGTACGAAGTACTGAGTGATTGTGAACATCCACTCCCATGAGTCAATAATATGTAAAACCACCTTTCAGTCCACTCAGCTGCATAAACTTTTTTTTTTTCCACTTTGCAAATATTCATTACTTTGTGTAGGTCAATCAGATATAATCCACAGATGCTTTACTGTAATATGAATAAATTAGTTAACTTTTTAGGATTAGGTATAGTTTTGCAAGGCACTGTAAATTTGATCTAGGGCTGCACAAGGAAAACGTGCGATATGCGTTGGTTTTGTTGCAATAATGATATTGAGACAAGTAAATAAAAGGTAGTAATGTTTTTCTACACTGGGTTCATATCAGTAATGGACTCAAATAATTTGTCTGTCCAGTTAATGAAACAAAACCTTAAATTCCAATAATTCCATCTCAACAAGGTTTATTGAAACAGTCCTAGATCTATGGCTTTGTAGTTTCTTCCATAAGTTTGCCACATTACTAGCTCCATTAACGTCTAAAATATTTTATGCTGCAATAAACAGGTGTCTCCAAACACATTACAGGCGTACAGAATAATCTAAATGCATCGTACTTTAGGATCATTTTGCAGGCCAACAATGAGCTTGACGACTCCCCATTGCTAAGGGGTGGACCTGTTTCGGTTTAATTTGCATGTTATCTAAGCCTTTACAATACAATTACAATTGCACAATAATATAAAGCTTGGAACTCCACACTACTCCAGACATTTGAGTTGAGAAAGCTTTCTGGATGGGAAGCGAAACGTCTTCAAACCTCGGTAAAAAGTACAGTTGTTCTGTTTTTTTTTACTTTTTTTGGAATCAACATTAAATAGCATTTAATAGCAGTTTAGCAGTCTAAATTTAATTGCTGAAACCTTAATGTCAGAGATAGGTTTGATTGTCATGGCGATCATAATGTTTCTCGGTTTTCAAGCAAGTCTGTTTATATTGAGCATGGGATTTCTTATAATTAAAGTCCTCTCTGGACAAGCCAAATCCCACGAGAGACCATCAAGTGTAACCAGTGGAGGTATGTGTGACAGTGTGGTAGTTTGATGGACAGCACTCCTCAGTCAGGTCCTAATTACCGTTCTCCTCTAATTCACTTTCTTCAGCTTTAATAATGTCTGACTGGATCCGCTCTTGTCTAAATACTTTTGATCTGTGGCTTGTTTGACTCAAGGAGATGGCCTGTCATTTACCGGGGCTTGTTAAGAAATAATTTACAGGAGACAGAAGAGCAAGAAGCACGGTGGTTAGACAGAGCCTAATGCTTGTGGTTTTTGGCTGCTCTTCTTGCTGCTTTTTTCATAGCTTGCCTCTCAGCCTTATATAATCAAATGCCGTAGTCAGATTCAGTCTAAATTATTAAACAATATAGTAAAAATCAGTTGATTACAAATTGCCAATTGAACCTGAGCAGATTGTGTTAAATCATTGACTTTGCTCCAGTCTCATGCTGAGCAAGCATGTGTTGGCAAAGGAAGGGTACTGTTCTCTTCTGAAGAGAAGGAAACCCTGAACAAAAGCAGTCTCAGTGTGAGCAGCCATAACCAGCTGGTGATTGGGGAGGGCAGGATGGAGACCCTGAAAAAAAAACATGGTAACACTGAGCCAGGGGTACATTTTAATGGAAAGACATACAAAGAAAATGGTGCTAGTAGCAGAAAATTATTGACGTGATGCCAGATCATTCCACCCATATGGAAGTGTAAACCCCAGGCTGCTCTAACCCCAAAGACATAATGGCGATGATACTTTAGCTCACAGTGTTAACAGAAACATTTTGCCCTGTATAGCAACATTTAAGGCATAAAAGACGTAGAAGAAAATGTTTAAACAAGTTGTACATCAAGTCAGTGACATTATTTCAAGGTAGCCACAGACAAACTGACATTAAACACTTCTCTAATTAATGTCAAGTTTAAATACACAAGTTGTACCCAACTTAATATATATTAATGATTTAAAATAGCTATTGCAGTTTTTCAGTTCAATTCAATTTTATTTTAATTGCGGCAATTCACAATGTGTCATCTCAAGTCTCTTTACAAAGTCAAATTCAATCAAATCCGCCAGACAGATTGGTCAAAAGTTTCCTCTCTAAGGAAACCCAGCAGGTTGCATCAAGTCTCTCCAAGCAGCATTCACTCCTCCTGAAAGAGCGTAGAGCCACAGTGGACAGTCGTCTGCATTGTTGATGGCTTTGCAGCAATCCCTCATACTGAGCATGCATGAAGCGACAGTGGAGAGGAAAACTCCCCTTTAACGGGAAGGAAAACCTCCAGCAGAACCAGAACCAGCCTATTGCAGCATAACTACAGAGCTCAGGGTAACCTAAGCCACTCTAACTAGAAGCTTTGTCAAAAAGAAAAGTTTTAAGACTAGTCTTAAAAGTAGACGGGGTGTCTGCCTCACAGACCAAAACTGGGAGTTGGTTCCACAGGAGAGGAGCCTGATAGCTAAAGGATCTGCCTCCCATTCTACTTTTAGAGACTCTAGGAACCACCAGCAGACCTGCAGTCTGAGAGTGAAGGGCTCTGTTTGGAACATAAGCGGTAATCAGATCTCTGATATATGATGGATTACTAAGGGCTTTATATGTGAGAAGGAGAATTTTAATTTCCATTCTGGATTTAATAGGAAGCCAATAGAGGGAAATCAAAATTGGAGAAATATGTCTTGTTCTTGATTCCTCTTGTTGATTTCCATCAGAACTCTTGCTGCAGCATTTTGGATCAGCTGAAGGCTTTGAACTGCATTTTGTGGACTTCCTGATAGTAAAGAATTACAATAGTCTAGCCTTAAAATAACAAATGCATGGACTAGTTTTTCAGCGTCACTCCTGCTTCTCTGCTGCAGGCTGCAGTAGATGTTTTCATGCTGCCATTGAGCTATCCATGGCAAAAAAATTACATTGAAATTCTGTATTACGGAATTAAAATTTGACTTCAGAATACAGATTAAGTGCTTTGTGCGAAATCAGAGTTCTGTTATAAATATTACCCTTTAACCCAACCACTAAGCATACAATTATAAACAAAACAATTAGTTATCTTTGCACAGACGAACGTCCGGTAGTTCCTGTCGATCACCTTTTGATGATCCTCCTTTTGCAATTTTTTAGACTCCTTTTAGGTTTTGGAAAAATAATTAACTGTATTCCAACCTCTAAACATTCAGGATAGTGTGTGTCTGAATTGTAGACTGACAACTTTTAACCATTGTTACCAATGTTTCTTTCTAAGAAATACCTCTGACCACAATAATAATAATAATAACAATAATCATAATGATGATGATACATTTTATTTAACAGCATCTTTCAGAGCACTCAAGGACACCATACATATCAAGCAGCATAATAACAATAAAGCAAGATAAAACAACAAACATTAAAAACTGCAATGCAATGCATCCCTAATGTAAAATCCCTCTGCCAGCAATGTTGTCGGAAGCTAGCTCCCGCAGTCAAGGGGTGTTTCACTTTGGGACAAATTGCGATCGCTGATTGGTCAGTTTCTGACGAGCCTCCAAGATTGATTGACAGGTGGCGTCACGTCACTTCTGTTAATGACCCTGTCCAGCAAAAAGACAGAAGTAGTCATTTGTAAGGGAAGGAAAAACAGAGAGAATAGACTGTTAATGGCAATATATGCTTTTCCAATGATTCCTGGTTGAGTGACCATCTGCCGTGATCAGCTGGTCAGTGGAGAAGAAGGGCAGTAGACAGTGGCTCAATCCAAGAAACGAGGCACAGCTCAACTCAGAAGTACTGAGTTCAAGTACTGCCTATTGAGGGGGAAAAAAAAGGAAGTACAAGTTGATGGTAGCAGAAGCTCCTACTGTGGCTCCAGGAAAGAGTCAAGCAAAACACTAAAGTACTTTATATTGGAAATTGACTAAGAAAGAACACAAAAGTAATGGATTTAAGCTCTCGTTTTCTGGCTCTATCTATTGCATCAACCCAAGAGTTGAACATGATTCACTAGCAGTAAATCCATCCAGGGAAGAAACACAAGTAACTACAGAACCATTGGTCTAGAAGTACTTGTATGGGTTAGCAGAAATATGGAGTACCCAAAGATGGCATCATCTATAAAGTTTTGTAGATTAGCTCAACCAAGGAGACACAACAAAAGAAAAGCAAAGTGGATACACCATAATTAATCGCAGCAGTAGCTCCAACAGTTTCTCCCTTCAGGAAAAAGAGACAGCTAAACAGAGAAGCACTCGGCCAACAGAACTTTCTGTGTGAAAGAATAACCAGAATCTAATCTGTGGTGTTGCTGAATTGAGAAATCCATTTGTAATGAAGGCTTTCAATTAGAAATAGGATATTTTGGTGATCTTAGACCACCCTGTTGTTTATAACATATGATATGTTGCTCTTTAAATTTTAATGAAGCATGGGTATGCTGTAGGTGGGAAGGGAAAACCGAAATCCAAAAGACACTGAACAGATTAATCCCTTTTTTTCCTTTTAGTTTTATCCTAATTAACTATAAATCTAAATCCAAGAGAATACCATCATATTCAAATGAATTTTGTCCTATTGTCTTGGTGTCATAGGATGAACTTGGATTTGAATAGTTTGTCCTTGGCTTCACATCAACGTTCCGATAAACAAACGGTAATTAATCACACATGATGCTTCACCTTGGCGAACAGGGAACAACGAACAAAGCTGATGACTAAATTAAAGGATATAGAAGGTTGTGTTATTGTGATGTGAGTAGGAGAGGTTAAAAAAGAAGCACTAAAGTCCACACATTGCACAAGTGCTGCACTAAAAGAAATCTGTAAGAGTAAGAAACATGAGCAGTCCTGAAGGAGGCGCTGGTCTTCAGGGGGGGAGGTCTTTTGGACAAACCTCTGCAAATCCAGGATTTACTGAAGAGAATCTATATCTCATTTGGTATGAGAAAGTTGTCTGATTTCATAGGTCAAGCATACAGGAAGTTGGATCTGGGTGCAAGAAGCATGTGGAGAAATCAGAATGTTTTTTTATTATAATTATTATTACTATTTACTTTCAACTGGGATGACCAGCTGTGAAAGGGGGCAGCAACTGTATTAACATTTTGGTTGAGTCAAGTAACAGAGACAGCTTTAGGCTTGAGTTTTGATAACTGTCAAAAAAAAAAAAATCCAGCATAAAGGATTGAAAGTCAGTTAGTTACTTTACACCTATGACAAAAAAAAAAAAAATAGCTGGAAACATAGCTCAAAATCTTTATGATGTCTTTTATTTCAATACACTGAAATCACAAATTAGAAAATTGTGGTTTAAATTATGTTTAAAACCTTTAGAGAAGGTTAACCAATGTGTTAAGCTACAGAAAGCGAGGAAAAGAAATCCAAGGAAGTATGATTTTTAATTTTTCTTAGTAAATTCATAATTAGTAAAGGCTTCATTTAGTTATAAATTGTTGATTTTCTGGAAGTGGCACTTCATGCATAAGACTCAACATTCAAGTGCAAAACATTGTCCATATTTTATTTTGCAATTTGCAAAAAATAAAATAAAAAAAAATATTTTTTTTCTTCAAAAATAAATAAAATTGTTTTGGGGAAAAAACATAGTAATTGATTCATCCTTGTTAGTGGCAACCCTTCAACCCTTCAATGCGCTATAACCAGAATACACAATATTAGCTGCCTTTGTTCTTAAATAATGGCTTCCTGCTTGTTGACAGAATGAATGGACTCTTTGGCTGAACTCCATTCTGCTGTTACTTTGAACATGTCTCTTTTAATTAATGATTCAATTACAAAGAATTAGCCGCAGAATTCGCAAACCCCATCACAGGACTGGGGTTTGCCCGTTTTTTTTCTTATACACCTACTAGTAAAAGATTTGCCTTGTGGAAATGTTTTCATACGGTATGTATATTTATATGCGTTGAATATATGTTGAATCAGCTGGCAACCAAGTGTTCAATTCATCAGGACAATACATAAAAATAATAATTGAATTCTGTCAATTCAGGCAACTGATTGGATTTGATCAAATTAGGCTTCTTCAAGCCAGAACATTAGAAACACGAAGACATGGGATTTGGCTTACAGGACTAGGTAAGTAAGAAAGGAGTAGGTAATAAAGAGCACAAAAGAGAATATTACCAAAAAAAATTTGTTCCTTTTAGATGATCAAAACCCATAAATAAAACAGCATTAACAGTGTATTCTTTCAAGAGGATTGTATAGGCAGATTAACGTTTTGAAGAGGATGGAATGGGGTTTGTCCTCTGAGTAAATGTCCAGATCCGCTTTGGATGCAGTTAAACAGCTAACTTTCCAAGAGACAGATGGGTTGTAAGACACTGCTGACACATAATTATTTTTCAGGTGGAGAGAAGTGTTTTTGTTCTCTCAGATGCATCTGATTGGTGTTTATCCATGTTGAACAGAGTTTTGTGTGAGTGTGTGTGAGTGTGAGAAAGCATTCTTGGCTGGTTGGTTCGCGCCATATGGCGTCTTATCTAGACTTTCGCCAACCAAGATGGAATTAAAGGCACATTAATTTCAGCAAGATGTTTGGGATTGAACGGAGGCCGCGAAGCGAATGATTGATGGAATCAGATGAGTTCACACAATGCATGTCATGGACGGCTTCACGGAGTTGCAAATATTTAAGCTTGGCCTGACGGGTACGCCGGGCTTTTCAGCCGCCATGACAGCAGTCAGGCGGCGAATAAAAGCGCGCATTCAGATTTCGCTTTATCTTTCTATTGACTCGTCAGAATGTGTTTGACATTCTAGCAGAAAGATTTACAAGCTCCATTTGCCACAGAATTGATCTGTCAAATGCAGCTGGGATGAAATATTTAGGGGGGGAAAACCCTTACATTTATAGTTCTTGTTTGATTGATTGAGTTATTCTTTCAGTCTTCACCTTCTGTTAGGTTTCAATAGATTTGCCGTTTCCCTTTGGCCCCGGTCCCTTTGGCTCTCCAAGCCGGGGGAACAAATTAAATTCCCCATCAGACCTGCTGGTCAGACTTAAATAAACGTTGTGCTTCTGTGTTGTTGAACAATCGTGGGGATCCAAAAGTTTCTGATCCAACTTCTCAGACTTCCAAGGTGCAGGAAGAGGGTTAAGGATCTGGTGAAGTGAGAACTTTAGAACTGCCTGGAGGACTGGGAAACAACTTTATTTGCTGTGTTGAATAATCTTCCCTCTGACAAAGAAAAGTGAAGCGATTATCTTAGGACACAGCAGCTGTAATTCCCCCGTGGTGCATTATGAATTTTGGTAAAATGATGAGCTCTATAATTTTTTACAGGAAGCACTGGTTTTTGCCAACAGCTTTATGGCCCCACATGTTAGGAGGGGGTTGATTTAATCCCTTTTTCCATCACTCACAGTTGGACTCTGACTCTCGAGGCTAAAATTCTGTCTAATGACTGCTGTAAAGATAAAAATTGCTGGAAAGTAAGTGAAGTTAATAAGAAGTTTTTTCTCTGTTAGGGCGAGTGTTGTGATGTAGAGGCCTAAAGGGGTGCATTTCGGTCTGCAGCATGTGGCACAGACAGATGTCTTGCTTCCCAGCGATGCCTAATGGTTTTCTTTTGATCTTGCTTTTGTTATAGGGCAAGTTAGAGGACGGCCTTTTCAGAGCGTCTCTCGGTTCGTGTCGCCAGGTGTTAATTTTACCGGCACCCATCTGGATTGATCTAAAGGACTTCATCATCTTGTTTCCTTTCCAGAGCACCTGAAAGTGGCGCTAGAGGAGTACATGGTGCGGCTGCCGAAGGTTCGCATCCTGAGGACGAAGAAGAGGGAGGGTCTGATCAGGACTCGGCTGCTGGGAGCCGATGCCGCCAAGGGGGAGGTCATCACCTTCCTGGACTCTCATTGCGAGGCCAACGTCAACTGGCTGCCCCCTCTGCTGGGTGAGCAAAGCGTCTCAGCATTACTACCATGTCATTAATCTCAATTTGCTGTGCAAAAATCATGACCTTAAAGATAGCTGCTCAGCAAGGGTGGTGGAAAACTAATCCAATTGACTTAAATGTAATTGATTTAGCATTCGCTTGGCAACCGGAGCTCTTAGTATTAAATTTTTTTAGAGATGCACCAATCAGGCCTTCCTGGTTGTCACAGGTGGCTTGCTTTTAGGCTGGACTTGTGGATTCATCTTTAGATTGATCTTGATTTTTGTTGCCTAAGGAGTAGAACACATAAATGTAAAAAAGAAGGCACAAGATTGCCCCCATTTATTCATCAATGCATGCCCTCTATCTGCTTAATATTATGCTCAGTAAAGTGCATGACATCACCTGTTTTTGGCTGATGCATTTATAGAATAAAGGTAGTTGCAGTTCATTGTTGTTTTTTTTTGGTTTAAATCGTTAGGAAACAAATAATTCTGATATTTCTGTACTTACTGATTAACTATCCGAGCTTATCAAGGTGCAATTGACAGATCTCCTTCTGATTGATTAGTGCATCTCTAATATTGTTGTATCATTTATTTTAAGTAGTAACGGGTTTAAAATAGCAAATATTTGATAATTTTCTCTAATTCTTTTATGGTAAAAATCTATGTAAACCATTGATGTTGTAATCGGATTTAAATAGCAGTTGTTTTTTTCTTATTGATTCAACTTTGTAAGTTGCTATTTAAAAAAAAGACTGGCAGCATAAATAAGGTTTGCAAAGTTGCATCTGGATGAACCCGCAAGACTTCTGGACCAGTGTCCTTTGCAAAGATGATGCTGTACCGCACTGTGAAATGTTTGATTAAAAAAGCAAGACGCATCAAATCAGCACAAACGGCAAATACCAAATATTAGCTCCTTGGAGTAGTAGTAGTTGTAGTAATAATAACAATAATAATAATAATAATAATTTATTATTATTAATGATATGGTGCAGAAGGCCCCAGTCAAAGTTCAGACTTCCACCTGTTTGAAATGCATAGTGCGACACTAAGAGGGCTGTGTAGAAGCAAAATTTCTGCAAGTTTCAAAGAACTGAAGCAACATCGGTAAGAAAAGCAGACATAAATTCCTCCACAGTGATGTGAGACAGTGCTAGTTAGACAGAGAACAACTTCTTAGCTACTGCTTTTAAAACATTGACTGCTCAAAACCTCTTCTCATCACGTTTTCAGAGTCTGAGCTATTCCTTTATCATTTTAGGCATTATTAGAATGTCACAAACTCCAGTTGGCTGATATTTGCAGTTTCTGGTGTCATCTGAACTTACTAACATAACTATAGTTTATTTCTCTAATAGAAACTCTATTTTTGCCATTAAGTCAGAATAAGTTTTTCTTTCTGTCTTTTAATAGTCACAGATTGTTTTGAAAGATGAACTGAATTGTGTGATAAGTTCTTTTTTGTTTTGTTTATAAAAATATTTTTCATTAAAGAGGATGTGAAAAGAGTGGGGACCCTAAAGTGCTTGAGGAGGAGCGGAGAAATTCTGCCTTTCTTGTGAAAAAGAATGAAAGTTTAAGACCCTGTCACATTGGATGCACAATTCATACCTCAAGGCTTCATCCATCTTTTATTTTTCTAAGAATTCATGTTTTCCCAGGCCGTGGTAATGCTAAGTGCTTCATTAGAAGGCGAACGGACTTCTTTTTTTTTTTCTCTGATCTGAAACGCTGAAAGGAAAAGCCGTTGCCCTCCGATCTGGCATATACCATCTACGGCAAAATAAACAAACCAAAGTGGGTTCTTCTTTCAGAAAGAATTGATTCTCTTAGGATTAACTTCTTTATTCTTTTTGTATTTATTGTGTTTGGGTGTGTGTATCAGCAGAGAGAAGGCTCTCTATCAGCTCCCAGACATCTGCAGTCCGTACAAAAGGAGCGGAGAGCAGCCTTGACTTTATTTTTTTTCTTAAGACTCTGAAAGCAAAAGGCCATTCTGCTGCCATGAACTGTCTGCCAACATGTCTGCATCCTTTTATGCCCCCCTCAGACCGAATCGCCCAGAACAGGAAGACCATCGTGTGCCCGATGATAGACGTCATCGACCACGACAACTTCGGTTATGAAACGCAGGCGGGCGACGCCATGCGAGGGGCTTTCGACTGGGAAATGTACTACAAGCGGATCCCCATCCCCGCGGAGCTGCAGAAGGACGACCCCAGTGAGCCGTTTGAGTGAGCGGAGTTATTTCAGACCCATCTGACATATTTTAGGGATGTTTCCCACCGATTATCCAATTGTGTCACAAGTGCATACATCTGTGAGACAGGTGGGGGTGGCAGCCTTTCATCTGGGCTTTTTGTCAGCTTTTCTCTTTTGTAGACATTTACACCTGCATCCCGCACGGAAGCTCCTAAAAGCCACATCAGAGAGCTGAAACAGGAAGATGAAGTCTTTAACATTTATCCTTTTCAACAGGGCATTTAGCTTTTTTCTTTTTTTTTTTGGAGAGGATAAACGCCAGGATGCTGATTTCATGTTGGGGGTGGGAGAGGGGGGGGGGGGGCTCTGCTGCTTTTTGATGTTATTTGCTGCATCAACAGTCCGTTAATCAGCTGAGAGCACAGAACAGGGGTGTATGGGGAGCTAAGTATTGTATTCACATTTCTGCAGACGAAGTTGTTCAATATCACAACTTCAAAGTCTTAATGTTGTGTTTTTTTGTATAAGGTACTACTACAGAAATCAGAAAAATGTCAGCATGTAAATTCAAATTGTGCTTCACTGAGCACAATTTGGGATTTCTCAGAAATTTTAGGAGAAGTTTGCTGACGTTTGTTTTGTAAGTCACCTCTGCATGCTGGTTATCATTTTATAGGTCTTAAAAAAAATGCAATCTCACCACATTTGGCTGTTTGTCTGTCCGTCCATCCATCCAGCATATGTATATTAAATCATTCCTATAAGCTTTAGGTCTTCTCTGACAGTAGATGGAAAGTAGACATCCTGATCAGATACCTGCAATAATTGTTTTAGATGTAGACCAACAGTTTGTAGTGCATTATCCACATATATCCCCTAAATTAGTAAAATTGAGACAAATAGCTAAAATTTTGTAGTCACTTTATTATTCTAGTGCAAATCGTACCCTTGGAGAAACTGCTTCCAAACTGTTTATTTTCTTACAACATAAACGTAAGATTTTCTTCTAAAATAATATATTTACAGCAGCTTAAATGTGAAGAAATTAAGTGCATTTTGTGGATCCTCAACCTCTACCTTTCTAGAGTTCTGAATTAGTCTGGGTCAGGATAGGGTACTTTACTCATGACATGACGTCTCACGCTTTGTTCTGTCTTTAAGATTTAACCATATAAACTGGGCTTAAAGGTACTACTTTAATGTTACTTTGCAATTTTTTACATCTTTATGCGAACTAAACCCATCTTAGTGCTGCCCTCTTAGGGTGGAACAGTGGCTATTGCGGTCTAGTTTTCCTATTGGTTCAAACGGTACATGCTTTCATCACTGGTATACATTTACGTCACGATAGCCCCGCATTCAGGTATAAAACCATCTCAGTCCGACACACACCCCCACCCCTCAGCAAGTCAGACTCGGGATATGGAGTCACAAGCATTGAGATCATTGATCGATAGTGTTAAGGGTTTGTTACTGCTTTGAACGTCAGCCCAAGTCAGCAATGATGCTGCTAACATCACTTCACCACTCAGAAACTACACCAATCCTGTCCTCCACTGCCTCGGCAGCACCAGCTTGGGGGAATGCTGAGTCAGCACTTTAATTCATTGGGCTTGAGTTGATAAGGCTCAGCCCTACTGGGCTTCCTTAACCTCCAGTGACGAGGACAGTGAAAAATCCTCCACCTCAAAAGACGGCTACATGGCGAAACCACCAGATGTCACATTTATCACTCCTTGTTTCAACATGTCTCTTTCCCTCGTCCAGACCCACAGCCCTGATATACCCCACCGCTCATAACCACACTTAGCCATGTCTCTTGAAACCACCCACTTTGGTGGCATTTTTCATAATGTGTCTGGGTTATGCCTTTACATCACAGTGAGTTAAACTTTAAGGACTAATGAAGTGAATATTGCATGATATGTCCCCTTTAATCCAATACATATTTTTTGATGATCTGAAACGTTTAAGTAACACGAAAAAAGCACAAACAGAAACAATATATGTGAGGGGGTGGACAGTCTTTCATAACGCAGTAAGTTCCAATTACTATTAAAGATATGGATCATGACTGAAAGAACAAGTTTCTTGTCACAAGCAACTGAAGGGAAGGTTCTCTGGAGTGCGGACAAACTCTGCCTCCTACATAAGTTCTTTGTGTCTGGCTCCTCTGCGCCAAAGAGGTCAATTAAAGTGGGTCAGAAATCAAATTAGGAGGCTGCATCCTGGACACTTTCCTTTGGATTTTTGCGAACTAAACCTATCACACTGGGAGAGGCACCCTTGCAAACCCAGAACAGCTAGGAAGGACTATAGGACCCGTCTCGCCTCGGATGGATCCACATAAGGGGGTTGATAGATGGATGAGAACAGGTCATTTATACTATAAAGCTCTAAAGTATATAGAGAATATATTGTCTACTGTCTATTACCGTGACTCAGCCTAGTCATTCAGAGTAACACTTCAAGCGATTTCAAAAAAATGTCAGTCTAGATTTTGTATTTTCCTTCTTGGACCTGGCATGTACTTTTCTTTGAACCGTTTCTTCTATAGCATCATTCCTCAGCACAGTTGCCCTTTGAGCAAAGGAAACCAGAGCGAATAAGCTACACGTTGCCATTTTCCCAGGCCAAATAACTGTATTTGATGCCAGAGACTCTATTTCAGAGGCCATTTGTCTGTGTTTGGATGCCAGAGACTATTTAAAAATACAGTAGGTATCATCAGGCAGAGGGTCTGTGCTGGAAGATAAGAAACCAAAGAAGAAATTAGCTGCAGAACAATCAGAATCAATCCTCATTTCTTGAATTAGTCTGCTCTTCTTGCTCAATGAAATGACCTTCATCAGTGCAAATTCAATTTGAGTCGCAAAGATTTCATTTTCTTTCTGATTGACATTGCTGCCGAAGAAAATGAGGCTCAGTGGGATGGCAAAATCCATCTTGAAGGTGTGTGTGTGTGTGTGTGTGTGTGTGTGTGTGTGTGTTTAGAGGCTTGTGAGGGTGATTTTATCCATCTTCTTGTCTGTCATTGACTATATTGGTCAATGCAAGCACCAGTTGTTTCCATTTCTGTCTTTTTCTCCTCTTCTCATCCTTTCTTTTGCAATGAATTCAAGTTGCTAGTCTTCCTTCAAGGTCAGCAGACTGAAGATGACAATAAAAGCCAAAGCATTTCTAATTAATCCTGAATTGTGTGCAGGAATATTAATGCCATTTTGGGGAAGCTGGAAACAATCATTTTTGAAACTAGGTACCGCAGTGGAAAACGTTCAAAATGCCGTTTTTGCGTTTCCACGTCTACATGTGACCCGTGTTTATTGTAAAACGCTGACATTGTAGTTCCATCTCTGTGACCCGCAAATTGCTGATGTCTGTTAACCCCCAACCTGCTGAGCCTTTTTACCAGAAAACAGCAATTTAGTGAAGTTTCAAACAGAATAATCTCATTCAAAATAAACTTATGAAGAAACTAGAATAGCTCTGCATACAATGATGCTTTCAGCCCACAAGACTTAATTTAACATTTTGCTTTTAATAGGGAATCCAGTGTTTCACAAAGTGAAAAATGTTTTCTAAAATATGCAATCAAATGTTGAATAATTCAGTCCAGTCTGAGCGGTCTGACTTCCCCAAGTAAAGCTGTTTCCAAGCAGGACTCCATAAACGGCGCTTAAATATCCATTATTTTGTACAGCTAAACAGGGCATAGAGCAAACCTGGCAATATCAGCTGAATCTCATTAAAAGTCAAGGAAAATAACGTTGTTTATTAGAAAATCTCTACAAACGGTGTCCTTGTGATTATTTCAGCTCGAACAAAGATTGCTTATGTTCCATTTGTATAATCTTTGACCATTATTTCCTATACAGGTTTACACAGCGCAGTCACTTAGCAACACACGATCAGCGCTGAGAGCAGTGACAGGAGGTCGACTCATTACCATTTTAGATGAAGAGAAATACAGTTACGGGCAATTTGTTTGCTGCTGAGAAGTGGCTTGTTATTCTATAACAGATGGAAATAAGGTGGTTATCAGGTGTTTCTGTGGCGGACTCCCTCATTTATTTAAATTTGCTCAAACTTTTCATCAAAGAGTACTTGATTAAGTTATTGTTTTACGATAAGCACCACCAAATAAATTACAATATTTACTGTTCATTCTCTCAGGCATTATATAAATGAAATTGTGTTTGTATATTTTAAAATGGCCATTTTCAGGTCGATGAGGAGTGTAAACATGTATCACTGTAATTTTAAAAAAACAGTAATTGCAACAAATGTTTGTACACATCTATCCATCAGTTTTTCTATACCCACTTATCTGTGCAGGGTTATGGGGGGGTGGGGGTTGCTAGCTCTCTCCAGTGGTTGTTGGGACATACAGGACAAATAACTGCACACCTAAGGGCAATATAGAGTAACCAATTAACCTGACAGTCATGTTTTTGGACTGTGGGAGGAAGCTGGAGTATCCGAGGGGAACCCACCCATGCACAGGGAGAACTTGTAAACATCCAGAAAGACCCCAAGTCGCCCCGACATTCTTCCTGCAAAGCAACATTGCTGCCAACTGCTATTTTAAAAAAAAAAAAAAAAAAAAAAAAAAAAACATAGGTTTGATTTTCCTAAATTAAATTTCCCATAACAAATGTTATATTGTCTAAACCTTCAAGCAAACTTGCACTTTTTATTTGCTATTCATAAACTACTACTAAGGAAGATGTAAAATATATCAGTTGGGTTAGAAACCCATATTGTGGCTGGGCTGAGGCCTATGCCTTGTTTAAACCATAGTTTTCTAGACTTATATTACTAAAACAACTTTTAAACTGTAATTCTCTTTTAAAATGAATACTACAGTAAAAAGTAGTATTATAATATTACAATTTTTGTTATATATTATATTTATTTAACTTGTAAATCACACACACCATGCAGCAGACAAGTGTAATTTTATTTCAAAATATCTGCTACTTTAATCTGGGTGCAGTAGAGACATCTTGTTTACTTGTGTATAATTTATTATCATGTCTTTTTTGTATTGTCAGTATTAAGTTTTTTTTTTCTGTCACAGTTATTTTAGTCTCATTTTTGGTTCCCCTAATTTTTTGCCAGAACAAAATACTTGAAGAAAAATGTCTGTTAGGGTTTAATCAGACAAAATATGACATCTGTGATGTTGAATGAAAAGGTAAATTTTTAAAACTGTTGAACTGTCTTTACTCTGACCTAAATATGACGTACTTCCTTTTTTATGTCAGTATATTTGATCCTTAAATGTCCAATACAACAGTTTTTTTGTGTAGTTTTTTAATGCACCAGCGACTTTCATTTATTTATTTATTACTTGAGTTGTACTTCTTTATTTTTTTTTTACACTATAAGAATTTAAGCATTTTAGTTTAATTACAGAAATTGTGCTCTTATTACTTTACCAACGTAGGTTAAATGTAATTCATTTAAGCTACGTCTATTCAATCAATAGATTTTCAGTTTTGTAAATGAAATGAGGTCTTTGACTTAAAATGTAATGTTACTAAGAGTCTAAAACTTTACACGGTAAAACTTGTAGGGACTTTGGTCTTTGTTTTTGTGGGACCAAAGCCTGAGAAAACGGCTTTAATTCTGTTGGTTACCAGTGGCCGGGGGCATTTTTCCTTCACAGAATGACTCAGAATGATTAACAAGCCCAAATCAGGTCCTAGATTTATAAATGTATAAATGTAAGTGATTGGGATCAGACAGTATTACAGGAAAAATTTGTGAATTTTAAAGGCAAAACATTATCAAAGTTGAAAAACGATTATGAAGCTGAAAGTTTCATCCGGGTGAAGTTTGCTCATTTTCATTAAGGCCGTCTTGACAGTTTCCTGAAGTGAACATTACTGCAGGTTTTCATTGTCCATGTGTCTGCAGTGAGGCTGAACATGTTCACGTTAGTCATCCTGGAGCTTGTGGTTAAATCATACCGCCTTGTGAAATACAATCGAAGTCTCCCCCAAAGAAACCGTGTTTGTTTCCACAAAACTCTTGGGAGTTGAAGTGTGTTTGTGTGTTCTTCCACCCCCCCCCCCCCCCCAACCTGGTGAGCAAGAGCTAACAATCTGTAGCCCACAAATCAGTGCCCACACAAGTCTCTGCCATGCCTCTGCTAAGCTCACACACTCCGCTGAACACGGCCACACTGCTCGCACACAACGCAGCACTCCTCCTACTTCCCCCTGCAGCCGCCCGTTGTTTACCCTTTGTCGCCTGATGATGAGGAAAGTCTGTCTGGTGCGTTTGGGACTCATGGGAGGACGCGCGTCCGTGATGCCGTCATGTTTGCTCTACATTTAATCTGCACGTTACTCAGGAGCTGTGTTTTGCTGCCTTTAAATTTGTTGGGGGGTGAGGGGAGAATATAAAAAGGATGAGAGAAAATGTGAGGCACCTGGAATGTTTTGTTCAAACAACAGGAAGGGAGAAAAAGATGGGTAAATTGGAAAATAAACAGCATTCCAAAAATAATCTTGGACCTGTAGGCGAGGCTGATATAAACATGACTTTATTAGATTGGGCTCTGGGTAAAGAAGGATCCCCTCAGTCTTCTGTGTCTTTCTCATTTTTCGATGAACCAAATGATCCTTGCAGGAAGGATACCTCTCCTCGACGGGACTGCCGGTCACTTTAAAACATTGTTTAGCAAGAGAAAAAGAGGCTGCATTCCCACTACACTTCCTCTCTGAGGAACATAAGCTTGTTTGACTGAATTATCAGTGCTTCCAGTGGCGTAATTGGGTGTTACTGAGCACCACTGGGTTGCTTTACCAGGTCTTGGATTCTAATGTTACTCTGTACATACCGTAGGTGGCTGGGATCTTTGAGCGCACCGCTCCTGTTTAAGGTTAAAAATAGCAGTTAGCACATGCTAATAATAATAATAGTAATATCCTCTTTATTGTCATTGAAACATACATTGGAACATACATTACAATGAAATTTGTTCTCTGCTTTTAACCCATCACCCTTGGGGAGCAGTGGTGGTCTTGCTCAGGGACCCAGAGTGCAGGCGTTGGGGATCGAACCGGGTACTTGCATCCTTCTCTGACTGCAAGCGCGCTGCTCTAACCACTAGGCCAACACTCCCCATAAACCGAGACGCAGCTCGGTAGGCAATTTGGGGTTAAGTGCCTTGCCCAGGGGCACATCGACCCAAATTGTGGGGTCCTGCTCTGACGTCATCAGTGTGATGACGTCATCAGCCGCTGGCTCCAACAAAGCCTGGCTGCCAAGATAGCGGTCGAACGTATGGCTCCACTTTCCCAAATGCGACACAGATTCTGTTTGCTGTAATATTTGTGACGTGAAGAACAAGGCCAGCATCAGGAATCCTTCTAACCTGAGGAAGCTCCTGGTCACTGCTGCCAATTTAGAGAATTTATCGACTTTTCAGACTCATCCAGCGATCTTTTTCAAAAAAAGCGATGAGCAAAAAGTCGAGCGAACTTTTGCTGTGTTATTAATTATTGTGGAGTTACTTTCTTGGGAGAGCGGCGACTGCTGCTGTGAGCGTCTTCACGCGTCTCCAAGCCCTGTCTCACAGACAGCTGCTGCAGCCTCGACCTGAAACCCGCCTGTAGTCAGAGCAAAGAGAGCGCAGAGCCTCTGTTCCCTTATTGCACATGTATTCTGTCCTGATTTACAAAACCCAATAAAATATGTTTTTAATATTTTTTCTTCTCTGAAATTGTTGCACCAAAATGATTCCCTGAATTTACACACAGCTTCAATCACATGTTCACCTCGTTCACTCTGCACCTCAGATAACTGTTGTTTTATTAAAAATGTGTTTAATGTGCTGTGGATTCAGGCAATGGATTAAAATGTATAGATAATTTAATAAGGTTCATTGAGAAAATAAATAAAAAAATATTTGATATTATATTAACAAATTAACGTTTATTACTAAATAAAACCACACAATTACCGAGAATAGGTACAGTTAGCTACCGGTATTTATTCCCAGGTACCATGTATTGGTGCCGTATCGGTTCAAATGTGAAAGGTACCCATCCCTAATAAGTAGCAATATTTTAGGATCCCAGGATTCTATCTTCCCTATCCACTTTTTTCCATTCTTTCCATGTATTTGTGTTGTTGTGTGTGTCCACAGGTTATCTGATGGTGGGATGTCTTTGTCTTTTAGGTCTCCTGTGATGGCAGGTGGACTGTTTGCTGTGGACAGGAAGTGGTTCTGGGAGCTGGGAGGATACGACACGGGGCTGGAGATCTGGGGAGGGGAACAGTACGAGATTTCCTTCAAGGTAAAAAGAAAGACACTTCTAAAGGGCCATTCGAGCCGTGCGAAGAACCACGGAGTAATACATTTTGTGTTTAGAAGCAGTGACAGTGTACCCGGGTCTGTCACAATTTACATAATTACCTTTTTCCCATTATCAGAGCTGACAGCATTCATTTTATGTAATGGCTTCTTTTCAGCCATCTAAAAATGAATCATTGATAATGGCAAAAAAGTGAGCTTCCATCAGTTTTCATGTCATGTTCCACCGTTTGAGGTCCCTGAATTAGTTTAATTGGCACCAAGTGTTTATCTCAAGGCACTTAACTTATATCCTTGGACTGACTGAATTTAAATGAATGTCTACAGACATAAACATCCAGAAATTAGCTGTAAAGCCAAAGCTTGCAGCATTACTGTGGAGCCATTTTGGAGTCGTGCCAAATTGGAAAGGAAAGCTAATAATTTGAAGGAGGCTTTAAGCTTGATTTGCAAGACGGTGGCGGTTAAAGGTGCCAATACCACAAATTTCAGGAAAATGGGGGCATTAGGAAGTGTGCTCTTTCTTTTTTTTTTTCTGTCTTTCTCCTAATGAAAGTATGTTTTTGGAATGACTGCTCATCCAATCTGAAAAAGCATTTATAGCATAATTTATGTTATGCAGTGGCTGGCTTAGTGCATTCACCCGAGACTAAAACTTCTTCTGCGGCTGAGTTTTGTGAAGCATCTCTATAAAATGAATCTCTTTTTGTAGAATTTTTTTTTTGTTTTAGAGTTTAAGCGCTTCATCCACAGCTCATATAAGACTTGTTGAGCAGCATGCGACATTCCCCGTTATGATTTCAGCTCTCGAGCAGAGCACAAAACCATTGCACGGCCGAGCTTCCACATAAATCATGCTCCGAGTTCCATATTAGATTATGTTTTTGTCTGGCGCTTCAGCATGAATTATTCTGTAAATGCTCGCGACTCGTCTTGGCTGCCTCTGTCACAGAGCTCCGGACAAACAGACACAACGGCCCGTCACGATAAATCAATTACGGTCTGAACGAGTAACAAGTTTTGTCGTCTCACTCAATTAAACACAAAGGCCGCTGCTGAGAAGCTGGATTTGATTGGACGTATATGGCTGTGCGACGCTGCTGGGATTGTTCTTTTAAACTGCATTCTTCTACACTGTGCATCTATTGTGGATAAACCTTTTGTCAAAAATCTAATTTACTGTCAAATCTCGTTTGATTTCCGCTTCTTCTTCCTATTAGTGTTTGCTTCTTTGATGACTTGCTGCTAATTGGACTTGAATGAACGTGACTCATCGTGCATACAACAGCATTCTGAATAGCATGAAGTCACTTGCTGTAAAAGATTTACATTTGAATGAAATTGCTGTAATCCAATTAAGCACAAACTCAGATGAACCAACAAGGAAACATCACCAAGCCGAGCTTTGTCATGCCTTTCCACCAACTTTTTAAGATGTTATCGGGATTCAATACAGGGGAGAGACTTTTTTTTTCTGAAAATGATTAGATTCATACATCATAACTTTTGATATGTTGTCCTCATTAAGGACCCAAGCTTCCAAAGAGGACTGCATGTGCAAAAGTGTATTTTTTGTTTTGTTATTTTTTTATTAAAAAATTGGATCTGCAACCTGACCAGTTTGGACTTTTGTAAAATGTAATTGGTTTCTACAAAGGTTTTTATCCATACTTTATCGGATTAGAGATATAACTCACTCTAAGGAATAAATACATTGATGGGCTTGAACAAGGTTCACAATATTACGTTTTTTGCAGAATCTCTAAAGGATGCAGTTATTGGAAATCAGCATTTCAGCATTTTGGTCTGAGTAGAAGGCATCAGGCTTCCCAAAGGTGTGCTTTTAGTCCAGGGAATGTTGGTGTTTCACTTTTTCTTTCTTTGTGTGAGCTGCCAACTCCACAGGCTAGCACTTATTATTATGCCCCCATCACAATATTGCATGTATGTCTTGCAATTTGGTATTGTAGAAAGATACTCCGCCATGTGCAAATAACCCTCCAGCTAAGCCAAGAAGTCTCAAAGCTTTTGGACCTGCTGAAAAATGCTGGTACCTTGAGTGTCACAACTTTGAAACACCATATATTCTGCACATTTGGTGGCATACGATGCAAAAAGCAAACACTTATGAAACCCCTACAGATTTGTACACCGAGCTGATTCTGATTTGTGCCAACTGGGCCTCTGTAGTTTCATGGCCAAGTTTTCCTTTTATCATTTAGTTGTTCTGCCAAAGGACTTGAAAGGAATGGAAAGTTCAGAAAGAGGAAAATAGAAAGAAGCCTATGCTGAGTCTGGAAACATTTGTTATTACTGCTGAGGTTATGAACTACTTGTTGCTACTTGGGTTGTCACAATCCTAAAATTTCAAAGTCAAAACCAATACTGAGGGGGAAAAAATCATTCATTTTACATACAGCAGCAACCATTTTTGAAGGTATGGGCTAATTTCTTTATAAGCAAAAACTATGACTAATTAGAATATGATAAAATTAGATTTTACCTTTTTTCTAAACTCGGACAAAACCAATGAGTAGGGGACAATTCTGCCCTCGTTTAGAGACATATAGAAGTTTCACCTCCTTGTTTAGAAAAACAGTAGACAAGATAACACTAATAGTATAGGTGATGTAATCCTCTGTGGACGTTTGTACCTTTGATTTTACTTTAACCTACTATGGCTGCTTAGTCCGTGTGTCACTGTGTGTTTCCATTAGCCTAACAATTTCCTGTTGATACAATGAAATTGGATTTGCCGCATACAAAACATATTTTTCCAAGTGCATAGAAGGATCTGGTCCATGCAAATGTATTTAGCAGCAGTCTTGTACAATTCATGTCTCTGTGCTAATTTTGCTTTATATTATCTTTTGTGATCGGGTAGCTATGGGCTCCTACTTTTTTCTACTCTAATTGTCATCTTGAGTCTGGCTCCACCACAGCCTGTTACATTAAAGCCCACATTAGCCTTCCATGCCTTCACAGCGGAATGAGGAAGTATTGGAGGGGTGCCCCGGTTTGTTTCGTCGCGTCACTGAACCGTCAGCTGATTAGCGTTGTACTGTGGGAAGTCGTACCTCAGCAGAACGATCTGCAGCAGAAGAACATCTTGGCACGGGACCCGACACAACCCCGTCATCGGGCTGTTTGTGGAGCTAATATTTAACCGTTGCAGATACTGACCTTTTTAGGTTGCTCTCAAATATTTTTTTTTCTTGTCCATCTACCTTATAGGGAAAGTTCCTCTATACAAAACGTTTGTGTTTGTCTTGTCGATAGACGGTCAAATGTGTTTTTCCTGGCTTCGCTCGACACATGTTAGCAGAGTTTAAACTTTTAGCAGTAGGTCATTGTTCAGATTCATGACTGCAGGGATTCTGTCATCGCTGCAGTCGACAGATATGCAACAATTTGGGTGAATATGAAATGGTCCATTTGTATCAAATTTAATGCAAATTAGCGTCTTTGAATAATAAAATTTTTGTCGCTGTGGAGATAATTGTTTTGACAACCCTAGTTGCTTCTGCAGAGTGTATAAAAAACAAATTGTTAAGAAGTAATGTTGGGATGGAATTTGAAAAATTATAAAATTAATACGAGGCTTTCTAAATAATTAATTATGATTCTTTGCATTTGTATCAGCTACATTTGTTAGGACCTGATAATTGCAATATTGGACAGAATAAGGTAGTTTTTTTGTACTCAAATCATGATAGGTTTTATGTTGGTCTTCATATTAAGAAAAGAAGCTCTTAAGGCCTTCCGCAAAAGGCATTGAATTTAGCCCAGTCATTAAAGTCACTGCATTTTCATTTAGATGTTACATTACATCCTTTAGAAGAAATGTATTTTCCCTTACCAGGCTGCAAACCCCAATCTTAATGCTGCATACATAAAATAATGTAAAAACAGAAAAAAATGTCTGGATTGAAAGGATGGAAACAAAATGAACCTAGCTCTGAAGCAAACACAAGTTGCTACTGGAGTTTTAAGAATCCTGTGATTCCTGCAGAGTTTCTAAGCACCTGTGAATACTGAAGACATTATACATATCTGTGATTTCTTCCGCTTAGAAACGGCTGTATTTACTGAAAAGTTGGAAAAGTTGTGTCTTCTGCAGCAGTATTTTTTATTTTTTTTTGGCTGAACATCTGATGGTCTACCTTATTTTTTTAAAGTAATTCCCCAGCCGGTCTTTGCCATTGGATTTCAAATTCCCCCCACTGTGTGTGCTTGAAAGCTGCTCTTCTTCTGTGAATTAGCTTTCCAATCTCAATTCTAGACTCCCATTCTTCTAAGTACGATTGACTTTTCTTCGCTCAGCTGTGTGTAATTTGAGTGTTGTTCCTTTTCAATGGCACTGCAATCACAGATTGAGATTTGCAGATATCTCCGGCTGCCAACGTGACTCTGAGTCCACGGCTCTGTGTCTGCTTTTGTATCAGAGACGATTTCTTTCTGCGAGCGCGCATCATACCGTGTGGTCTCTCTCTGACCCTGCTAAGCTTGCTTATTCTTTTAAATTTGACCCCAGCTATCGTTTTTTGTTTCCCAACGCTGTTTTGTTTTTTCATCCCTGATCTGTTCACCTTCTCTAATACGATGCACAAACAAGAGCCAGCCCAAAACGACATTTTCTGATACAGATCTCGGCTGACTTCCCCTCTCTTCATGTCACTGCAGGTGTGGATGTGTGGCGGTCGGATGGAGGACATCCCCTGCTCACGGGTGGGACACATCTACAGGAAATACGTCCCCTACAAAGTCCCAGGGGGTGTTAGCTTGGCCAGGGTAAGATTATCATCATTTAATGACATATTCATATCAGCAGAAAGCTTTGTTTCAGCAATGTTTTTACTTCCAAGTGGTGTGTTGAAGAAGAAATCTTGATTTACCATTGCAGTTGTATACATTCCATCTGCATTTAACCCATTCCTTAGGGAGCAGTGGGCAGCCTACACGCCCGGGAAGCAGTCTGGGGTTAAGGGTCTTGCTCAGGGACCCATAGTGGCAGTCTATGGGAATTGAACCGGGTACTTTTGCATGGGGAGGCTGCCACTCCCCATGCAAAGAAACTGTGTCCCAGTTTATGTGTGTTGTTATGAAAATCCGATGTTTGACATAAAGTTTTCAGTGATGTTTTATTTTTGTAATGTTAACCTTTGAGAATTTAAAGAAAACTATTCTCTGTGTTCTGCTTTTGCACAAACTATTTGTATTACCTATAAAGCTAGAGGACTAGAGAGTTACAAAACGTAGTTAAAGAGTACCGACCTAAATACGGCGTGTATTTCTAGTTGCCACAGCTTGACACGAATTAGAATGGTTTTAATGCAAAAAGCAGAAAAACATTTCTCTGCTGTTAATTGTAGCTTTTTAGGCTGAACTCAAATTAACCCCACATCCCACCTCCTCCTTTTCCACCACTCACCCAAGACTGATTACTGGTTAGGTTGTCTCTTTTCCTTCCACGTGCAATATAGACAATCCTCAGTTATTTCACCATTTGCAGTGTATACTATATTTACAAGTGACAGTACGTTTGACATAATTTATCTTTTTTTATATAAACACTTTCTTGCTACCTTTTGTTTGGTTAGTTTTTTTTTTTTTTTTGCATGCTGCTAATTTTATATTTTAAATGATGCTGCTGTTTTGTTTCTGCATTTTCCTGAGCCATCACAATGAAACTTCATCCAGATATGTTGTTGATGATGATGCAAATGTGAATGACAATAAATATAAATCCAAGTGTTTTAGAGGTGAATTTGATACATACAAAGTCAAATCTGGAGATTAGAGCCTTAAAAATGTGATACATTTGTTTTGCTCTAAAAAGAAATGCAAATTTTGCATTCCTGATGGACACAAAACCTCAATGGTATTAGAAAGTATTGATTGTATAAAACATAAAAAACTGCAAATAGATGACAAGGGATTGGGTGTATTGTGTCAGCGCCATGCTTTCCACAATGTTTTTTTTTTTTTTTTTTTTTTTACTTTTTAGCATAAAAATGCCTCATTTATTATCTGCAACCAAAGTGTTTTCTAGTAATTAGCTCACTTGGGGGCTTCAACACTGGCAGCAATGTGTTTAGAAATGTTCATCTGGCCTGTAGCTGAATATTATTCATTATGCATCACTCATTCTGACACCTGGCTCTGTTTAGCCCTGCTGAATATGAGACTGAACCTCTTGACCTGTGTTGCTGCTGTCTCTGTATGACCATTAACCCCTGGAACGGGCTGCAGTGAATGCTGATCAAACAGACAACAGAATTGACATCATGGAGATGGTTACTGTAGCTGCAGCTGCAGCGAGGTATATAGTGTTCGCCTGTGCTGCAATTCACGTAAAAGATACAAATCAGGAAAAAAGAAGCGCACACTAACTTTTGATTGAACAAAAACAGCTTAGGAAAGTGTTTCTGTTTTATGACAACGATGTGGAAAGAGGTAATCGAAAGGATTAAAAAAAAAAAGCTGTGCCATAAAAATAGATTTATGGGATAACCACTTCCTTATAAAATAGGAAAATATGTTGAACATTGAGTGTTTTTAGTAGACAAGGGTTCACCCCAAAGCTTCATAGCCGTGGCATGGAATTACTTCAGTAAAACCTTTGTCAAACACAACAATATGGAATCACGTTCAGAAAAGAAGCTTTGTGCAAAAAAAAGCCTTATATTAACCCGATGGATCATCACAGAGTGGAAACGTAGACTGTTGACAGACAGAACGGCGTTTCAGTTTTCTTTTTTAGAGAAATGTGGGAGGCGACGGCACAAGCAGGAACAAGTCTAAATGGTTGTTTTGTTATTTACAGATCCTGAAAGAGCGGAAACTAAGCTTTCCAACGATGTCTTCTAGGCGAAGATTAGTGAGAAAACAGGCATCAAATTTTGTTTAGAATCACCCGGGAAGCCAGCTGGGTGTTCACAAAAGCTGTTAGTTTGAATGACTTTGCATACCTTGCAGCAACACCTCCCACCCCAGCAATGCCTGTCAATAGAGGGTCCATGTCAACTCACTGCACTGCGATGTGAACCCACAGTGTTTTATTTCCATATAAAGATAGTTTAAATCACTGCATTTCAATATTTGTGTTACATATGTGCATTAACCAGACAAAAATCTTAAAACTGTCCAAAAAATGACAAATTTAACAGTGACGCACACAAAAAAAAACTAAGCAAAAAAGACAATTTTGTAAATGTCAGTTGTTTAAGTTTTTCTTTTATCTCTGCATGTTTTTTTTCTGTCTGCAAATTGCATCGTGGCTGCAATTTGGTCTGAAATAAACATCCTGGTACATTGTTGTTGCTGCTTCTTAATTGCTGATTTGTTTTTTAAAGGAACTTTGTCACCTATTAGGATAAAAATGTATCATCGCTATTTTACAGAGAAATCATATGGAGCAGTCTTCCAGGTGGCAACAAAGGGATTATGCATTTTGGCTCAAAGACGGCAGTTTGGGGGTTGGTGATCAACCTGTATGTTTGCTCACAATGCAATTCTAAAAAAAAAAGGTTAAAAACAATAACCGGTTGCCGGTTTGAACCCCTGCTCTGTCTGTTTCAATTGTTGTGTCCTTGGGCAAGACGCTTTACCCGCTTTGCCTTCTTGCAGTGGATAAAGTGACTGGATAAAGTGCCATACAATCAAATGTCATATACCAGTCCCACTTCTATTGGAAATGTGTTGTCCGGAAAGTTTGTTGAATAGTAGATACAACATGTTTGTTTGTTTTCTTTTTGCAAAAAAAAAAAGAAAAATTTAAGGGAATGTGGCAATGAATTATTTTGCATTTCCTGGAGGCAAACTTAGAATAAGTCCATAAACCTTGTAAATCCCTTCTTGCTTGCAGCGGTGGAGGACAGAGGAGTTCGTGCAGGATTTTTGCAGATGGCACTGAGATCTGTGGTCTGGGGAAGAAGTATGTGGCAGAGAGCCTGTCGAGGTGTGTTAATGAGAGCAGGGATTAAAAGTCAGTATAACTAAAGCAGAAGCCGTGTGGGCGAAGGGGAGAGGGAAGCTGCATGGGGAGAGGTAGACGCCACAGTGGAGGGAGATGGACGTTAGGGGTGATCTGTGACAGAGTTGAAGGTAAGCTGTTCAAGATGGCTGTCCAGCATGCATTGATATATGGCTTAGAGACGTTTCCACCAACAAAAGGAACAGAGTCAGGGCTGGAGAGGTTCAGAGCAAAGCTGAATGAATTATAACTGAGTGGATCAGAGAGACAGCTGAAGGGTAGGAGACAAAGTTAGAAAAGCTAACAGTTTTGTCTAACCATGTGAGTTATACTCGTTTACCTGACGTTAAGTTAAAATGTTAGATTCTTGCAAAAGTTGGACCGAAGCACAGGTGTTTCTGATTGGAGAGACAAGCATGTCGTTTGACATGAAAAATTTTCTGAAAGTAGCAAAACACACCTGACACTTGACAGGGAATAGAAAAATGTAGCTGAAAGTAGCTCTGCTGAAAGAAGTCAGCGCGTAGATCCAAAGCTTTTGTTGTATGGCGACTGAAGATGAATAGGAGCCAGAAAAAGAATTTAAACCTGTTTCTTGTGGAAGTAGTAATAAAAACAACGAAAAAAATCATGTATGGGTTTTTTCATCCACAAGCAGTTTGTCAGTTTGTCTTGAAGTCCTCTGGATGGGCTGTTTTGAGTGAATTTCCTTCTCTAATGGTTTCCTAATATACATGGTTAGCTTTGACCCGGCTAATAAATAATCCTGAAGTAAATCTGACATTAATCAATATGGAAAAGGAACTTAAAATTTCTATTTTGTCTCCATCAAAATGTAAACCAGCTCCAGCCTAGAAGCCTTCTTCTGTGCCTAGCCACTCAATCTAAACAGTAGCTAGAACTTATTTCCGAAGTTCAATTTTCACAAGCATTGCTTAAATATTCACTTTAACCATATTTCTTTTGCAAAAGATCACCTGAGAAAATCCAGTCTCACAGACGAAAGCAGACGAAGCAAAACATGATCCCATCATCAATTGATAGGAACAACAAACGTTACACAGAACCTGAGCAGAAAACATCTCTAGAGTTTGTTTCTTCTGCCTCGGGACATTCTTCACTTATATCTCCAAACCTGTTGTGAAATGCAGCCCCACAATAATATAAAGTTGTAAAAAGCTGAAATAAAGCTTAAACATAGTGATGCGTGAATACACTGTTTTAATGGTAGCTGATTCCATGGCACACCGTCATGTCCTCCTGTGTATTCAACTCCGTTTCTATAAATTGACTGAAACAAATTCTGGTTTCTTCTCAGCATGATTGATAACAGCAACAGGTGACCATGAAACAGTTATTACTGGTGTTATTTTTAAAGGTAATCTCCATATAAAGTTCAGTTGCTTCAACACCACTCGTTCGTAGGATTTCATGCCCACAGACAGACTGCTAAACGTTGCCCCATATGTTCTCCCATTTAAAATCCTGTTAAGCAAATCTTAAGGAGGAAATACACCAGATGCATTCCAGCACATAAGCGCAGCAACGCTGCATACGCGCGTCCTACCCTTAGGTTAGCTTTTCAGTTTAATCATTCAATAAATTTACACTAGAAGCATAATACATGCGTACAACACGTGTATTTACGCTACGCGACGGCTAAATTAGATTAAAGTTCTAATTTCAGACACATGTAATGGTAAAACATCATCCTGTCTGTGTCAAAGTTCACTTCCGAAAGTATCCCAAAATAATAGTCTAGTCTCCGTTCGGCCAGAAGGTGGTGGAAGTCACCTTGTTTTTGACGTTGCAGCTTGGCGGGATGCACTCATTTCTGCTGAGCAGTCTGCATTTCCTCTCACAACACTTCAACTAGCAGATGGAAGGCCAAGGTGCGCCGTCTACTTGGTGCTCTTTCCATGTGGCCAAAGTTCTTCTCTGCGCAGAAACACGTGGCTGTGGAGGTTACTTTGCTGCACCTGGTGTAAATTTACTCTTTTTAAAAACACGGCCATAAGCCTGCTTTAGTCTGCTTTAGTCTGAATGTCAAACTGACCGTAGTTTTCTGCTTCCTGGGACTCTTCCCCTCCCCCACTTGTTGCTGGATGCTGTGAGTCAGCAGGCTGAGGGAAAGAAATTCTTTAGACGCCCTTTCATTGAAAGAAGGATGAAGTCGAGCTCCAAGGTCCAGACAGAATAAGAGTATGAACTATGACTATGAAAGGATTATGGATTTATTTATCTAAATAGACAGAATAATGTGTTTAGTTGTCGAGTGAAGTTTATAGATGAGATAAACATTTTTGTTTCTGGATTAAACCCGGAACTTTATACTTTGTTCCGACCCACCTAATCTGTTTTAACATCGTCAGTCATCAGCCTATATTTGTTTTTCTTCCAGATTCATCAGTTTCTTCGGGGTCTTCTGTTAACTGATGAGTGTGTACAACATGTTAGAAAAATGAGAGAAACTTCAAATAAGAAAACCGTTAATTATTGTCGGTTCTAGTGTGTTTGACCTTCATGTGTTTTAATGGTGATTAATTCCACTCCTTTGTTGTAAGGCACATAAAATTGCACCAATTCTTTCAAGTAATTTTCTTTGTAGATCATTTTAGGGAATTTAGTAAGACACTCTTTCAGTTATTTTTTGGCTTTGTGTATTTTGTTGTCAGTTTAAAGACACAGATGCATATTAATTGCATCAGAAGAGAGACAATGGCTATCAAAGAATGTAAAAAGTGCTTCTTTTTTTGCCCTCTGTAGATTTCACTCCACTGCTGGAACATTTCTTAGTGAAATTTTCCATTAATTTTGATTTTTTTTCTGTCCCGTTTCACTGTGAAACTCTTTCAGCGTTTCGTTGTGATGAAGCATATTTCTCCCATAATTCTCCTGCAGCTTGCGTGCCAAAGGGAGTCAGCAAGTCCCTTCAGCAGGTGCTATGGTTCTGAATAAAAAGATCCTCCAGACACGTTGCCTGACAGTGTGGGTCCTGTGTGGATCAAAGGATCCCAGAACTCTCTGAATGCAGTCAGCCTGCTGGGAAAACCAACCGCTGCACTCAGGTTCACCTGAAGTAGCTCAGAGCTTTAGTTTCGCTGCAGGCAATGAGGCGTGCTGCGGGGTTTTGTGTGTGGCTGCAAGCACTTTCCCAAAACATCTGTACCTGTGAGGGCTGGAGGAGAGATGTATTTATTCTTCCCTGGGAGTCGTGCTGAACCCAGATTATTCTTCCTTTCATCATTCCTACCTCTAAGGCTCCAACGTGTTCTCCCAGACTTGCAAGCACACTTCAGAAGCTGCTATTTCCTATAATCCTTTACACCGATAAGGCTTCAAATGCTTGGATTTCCGATTTACAAGTGGATTATTCACACCTTTGCATTTGCCGCCAAATTAAAAAAACAAAGTGGTTAAATGTGCTACAGTTACGGCGTTTAAATAGTGTGAAAATTGTGTTTTGCTCACATTAGTTTTAAGGAATGTAGTTGCATTCGTTTATGAAACCCTTTTAAGTTAATTCCACTAATTCTGTTCGAAAATTGAAACTCAAATAGCTTCATTATACACAGAAGCATTTATTTCTTCAAGTTTGATGATTCTGGCTTACTGCTAATGAAAACCCAAAGTGAAGTTTCCCCGGAAATTAATAAAATCACTGATCAAAGAAGCTCAACTTACTGAAAACCATTTCAATGTACTGTAGAGGAGAAACACTTGACTGAACCTCAAAGTCCTGCTGGAAAAAGAAAACCCACATGTCCATTCAGCTTCCTGGCAGAGGGAAGCATGCAGTGCTCTAAAATGTCCCAGTCGACGACTGGGTGGACTAAGGGAGCAGCCAAAAGAACGCTCTCAAGTTGTTTGAATAATCACTGGATCCCCAGGAAAGCTGACAGAATAACAAAAGCCTATTTCGATTTCAGAACCTGAAGCGGGTGGCAGAGGTGTGGATGGACGAGTACGCCGAGTACATCTACCAGCGTCGCCCGGAGTACCGGCACCTGTCTGCTGGAGATGTGACGACGCAGAAGGAGCTACGCAGCAAACTCAACTGCAAGAACTTCAAGTGGTTCATGAACGAGGTGGCCTGGGATCTGCCCAAGCACTACCCGCCCGTGGAGCCCCCTGCTGCCGCGTGGGGAGAGGTACAGTGTGTCCTGTTGCTTCCTGGCTTGGTCGGTAAAAAGGATGAAGAAATCCAGACTGAATTTAAGTTTTTTTTTTTTAGTTATTTATCAATTTGAAACACAGTTTTGATGTTTGCTTGGAATCTTTGCCTTGTTCAAACAGCCAATCGTGTGTCCAAAAGTTTCAGCTGCCCGTAGATGTTGATTTGAGGAGATCATCCTCCTCCATTACTCCACCCAGTTTGTGTAAATCCCCAGTACCATTGTCGATGAAAGAGGCAAGGCAAGGCAAGGCAAGGCAAATTTATTTGTAGAGCACATTTCAGTACAGAGACAATGCAAAGTGCTTTACATGATTAAAATTCAGGGGAAAAAAAACAGAATAAAAGGCCCTAAGCACGATGCTGCCACCACCATGCTTTACAGCTGTTGATTGTTTTGTTTTTTTGTGTAACCTCTTGATCCCTACAAACTCATTACTTGTCATCATGACTAATTATAAAGGGCAACATGTTGAGTGAAAATCAAGCTTTATTCATTCAGAGAACTCAACCAGTTTTACCAAAAAATCAGACATTTGCTGCCAAATTCTAACTTCTAAGGTAGTTTAGTTATAATTACACCGTGCTTGGACAGCTTTATACAGATTGTTTGTGATTGTGTTGCCTACAAGAAAGATTCAGGGCATTGCTTTCTCTTATTGCAGGTCCGTAATGTGGCCAGTGGATTGTGCATGGAGAGTAAACACTTTGTGTCTGGGAGTCCGATCCGACTGGAAAACTGTGTGAAGGGCCGGGTCGACGTTAGTTGGAGTCACGGACAGGTAAAAATTGTTTTGATGTATATCATATTTTTCATAAAATAATTTAAAAATGCTTTGACTTGCAAATCCATCAAACATGATCATGTTAATATTTCTGATCATTTCAGCTTATTGTATCTGTAGATATGGTCCACAGAGATATCACCTCCTGCACCAGATTCTGACTACTGGTTATCCATTCTTGTTTTGTTAGTCCTTGTTGTCTCTTCATGGCAGTTTATTTGGGCAGAATAGAGAGGATATCAACTGGCTTGGCTGTTGGTACCACACAGGACTCATGACACCCTTTTCCGTGTTTTCTTTAACAGACATGACTTCTTTCCTGTCCCTTTTGTCACAACTCTTTGTGTCATGGGTGTAAAAAAAAAAAAAAAAAAACAAAGAAAGAAAGAAAGAAAGAAAGAAAAATCTGTACAAACATTGAGCAAGCTCTCCATGGGTGGCAGAACAATCCTGTGATGCTTTCCGATTCTGATTGACACTCTTGAATGTCCTGAAGTCTTTTCACTGCCATATTGTTTTCAGCAGTTTCCTGCATTTGAGGACGGATGCAGTCCCCTGATGGCTGCACCATTTTTACTGATAGAAGAACACAAAAAGTTAAAGCACACTTTTTTAAAGCATTCTGTTTGTAAATTAGATTGACTGAATGGTTTCAGCTGGAGAGATTCACCTGTACTAAAAAAAATGACTTAAAGTAGAGTTTTAGAATAAAGATACGTTTACCCTTTTACTTCCATTGATGTGAACAGCAACAGAAGGATTACAGATTGTATTTTCGTTTCTTTTTTTCCTTCAGCTTCTACATATACCACCTTTTAAATAAGCAATGCTTAAAGAACTGGGAAACAACCTTTTCTGTAGATCAACGTGTTTCATTCACGACCCTGATGAAGGCCACAAGCCGAAACGTGTCGGCATTCCCCCCGTTGGTCAACAGATAAAGTTGTTTTCCAGTACTTGCTGGAGTCTTCATCATATCTTTGACCCTCTGCATCACATTTTAATAACTGATTATTCCTATAGTTTATGTGGCATGTTATATTTGTGCTGTCATGAAAAAAGTACTGTTCAAAGATTTGCATCTTATTAGTCAGCATTTCTATTTTCCCTCTTCATTTTATGAACGAGCAATGAGTAAGGACATTTTAGTTTGTTCTGGGGAACTATAAGCTGCCTATGCTTGCACATCTCATTTGCTGCAGGTAATTATTTTTCTTATCTCCACCATGTTAGCCTCCTTTTGACTGTGGCTCAACAGCTTAGGAACTTCTTATCACTGTAGTTCAATTAGTTAATTGGTCTCTGGCCAAACATTTGTGTTGGATAAAGAGATGGAATACCTGCACCACATGTTCCTATATCTGTTGCCGTCGAGTATTCTGACCAAGGTGACACACGTAACAAGTTTATTTTTAGTTTTAGAATTCACTTTCAATCACATTTGTATCTACATTGTGCCAGTTCATAAGGAAAATTGTCTCAAGACAAACGGTTCAAAATTAAACATGATTACAGAGAAGCATGTTAAACAAAAATACACGATTTAATCTAATTCATGCAATTCAGTATAAATTCAGGTGCAAAGTCAATCACCTACACACAGGTCAAGGGGTACTTTCTTTTGGAAAGAAAAAAGCAAAAATATAAGAAATTGGCAGAGCAGAAATGGCAAGAAGTCTAGCTTCCTAAGTCTGTAACACCAGGACTATGGAGGTGTTTGGTCTTAGTGATTCTTGTGAACCCCTCCCCATTGATTTGGTCACTTTGGCATCTTATTTTAAGCCAACAGTTTCTAATTTGGATTAGTGATTTTCTATTTGATCACCAGGTTGGAGCAGTGGTCAAGTCCGGGTTTTTATAATTTTTAGGCAGCTGGCAATAGCTTAGCCGTTTCTCTCAAAAACAAAACTTAGAGACAACAATTCATGCTTTTTTTTTTTACAACCCGGCTGGACTACTGCGATGCTTTCAACTTTGGACTCAGCCAGTCCTCTCGGAAACAGTTGGTCCAGATCACAGCTGCCAGGCTGTCCATTTTAGAGTTAATTTTTAAAAGTTTGCATGGTCTAGCCCCATTCCACTTTGCAGAGCTGCTTCACCCTTATTCTCCTGTTTGATGCCTCTGGTCAGTTGATCAGCTGCTCCTTGAGGTGTCAAGGTCAAATAGGAAGCTCCAATAGGACAGAGGTCCACTCTATGGAATAACCTCCCTATTCAGATCAGACGTGACCTCTCACTGTCCACCCTTAAAACCTCTCTAAATACAGTTCTATTTCTTGGCATATGGCACAACCTTAGACCTTCTGTTTTATTTATTTACTTTTAGCTTGTACTCTGTTTTTATTATTTTACTGAGTTTATTCACTTTTCTGATTGTCCTTTGTTTACAATGTTCTTAATTTTACATGGGCAGCACATTGTTGCAGCTACGGTTGTTTTAAAGTGCTCTATAAATAACAATATAGAAGTAGTAGTAGTGGAGATAGCTCAAATGAACATTTTCTGGATCACTCTTAGACAGGATGACTTCTAATTTAAAAGGATGTTCCAGAAACCTTTACATTTTGAGATTTAAAGGACCTGCATGTCTAAAATAGTGCTAGATAGATCTATTGACAACTTCTGTCGCGTCAGAGTTTAAAAGCAGAGTATTTAAATTCACCAAGGGATTAATTAACTATTTGGATCAAGCATGTCCTAGGGATAAATATAGCTGAGTGTCATCTGCATAGCAATGAATATGCATTTCATGCTATCTAATTTTAACGTATTCTTAGTAAAGAGAATATGCTCAAGCATTGAACCTATTTTACTCCATTAGTAACTCTGCTGGGTGAGGAAGATTTACAGATAAAATCAACAAACTGGAATGTGTTATATATAGATGGCTAAAAGGGACTGAATTAAATACAAAATACATCATGAAATAAATGTGAATTTACCATGACATAATTAAATAAAAGTACCAATAATTAATTGAATGGTTAAATAATAATGATAACAATGTACTATTTTATTTAATATATCATTAAATAATTAAATGCACCATTAAATTATCAAATTGGCAATTAAATAATTACATGTGCCATTTAAATAATTAAATATATTTTTTCAATCATGAAATGTAATAATTAAATGTATTTTTTTAAATAAAGTAATTTAAATATACACATGATTATTTCATGTTTATTTATTGTTCGTGTCATACTATAATTGTACATTTAAATATTTAATTATGTGTTAAATTAATGACTGGTGCATTAAATTATTCAACGGTACATTTATTAATTTTATGGTAAATCCTCATTTATTTCCGGATACATTTTATTTATTTAATTTTGTCCCTTTTTACCCTCCATAGTCAGACAAATGATTTGAACCAACCTCAGTGCTGTTTCCTTTATCATTACAACTCAATGAGCTCACGTTCTTGCTAGATGAATGGGTATTGTTAATCTTTCTATCCAAAAACACTGCTTACTGCCTTTTTGAAATACAAAAACTATAACAGTACTGTCGAATTCATCCTTGTGTCAATTAAAAGCATAATCCCCCTTTATTGCCCTCCATAAAAGCCTTTTTTGTTGTACCTGTCAAGGAGCAGGTCTTCTTCGTTTGCAGGGTTAGACTAACCAGGACTCCTGGCTGAGCTACAAACATGTGCATTTTTCTGATGGCCAGTGAGCTAAAAAAATTTAACTTTAATAGGTCATATCTGAACAAATTTGTAGGAATGGAAAACAAGCATTACTCATAGATCCATCATTGTTTCAGCTTTAGTTATATGTTGGTGCTACTGAGCTGCATTAATCTGATCAGATCCCTTAAGTCACAAACATTTTGATCATGAAGTATAAATCCAAGAAGCTTTTTTAGAAGATTGAACCATTCTCCCCATTGATTTCACCTCTGTTATTGTCTCATTATTAATCATAATCTTCAGCTAAACATACATAAAGGTCACACACACAGGCGAAGACTTCATTACCTTCCAATGTCTCTAAAGGCCTGCGCTTGTACCCACGTGTCACAACCAAGGATCTTTAAACTGAGCTCATAATACAACCTTAATGGATTGAATGTCCCCCTTTGTTTCCTGGACGCCTCATAGCTTCGACAGTTTAATTGCTTTTGTCCAAAGAGGCATTGTAGTTTAATTTGTGACATGGTTGCGAGTCGTTTTTGGCACCGCAGAGAAATGGATTTGCTGCAAATCACCCGCGGTCCTTAATTGGATGTCCTTGTCAGGTCTTTTTTTGGTCCTATAGAGAGAAAAAAGAGCGAGAGCCACAATGGCTTGAACCCTGAGTTAAAAAACACTGTAGAGCCATGTTGTTCTCGTTTGGTTGAGACCCCGTTATCACACCTTCTCACAGTTCTACATTGGCACTGATTTGTCTGTGTTGATGTTTTTTTGAAAGGTGTTCACGTTTGGCTGGAGAGAGGACATCCGGGTGGGCGACCCAATGCACACCAAGAAAGTCTGCTTCGATGCCATTTCCCACCACAGTCCCGTCACGCTGTACGACTGCCATGGCATGAAGGGGAACCAGCTGTGGCGCTACAGGAAGGTACTCTAGTATTTTTATTCCTCGGAACGTTTTTCAGCCAGAAGTAAAAACCTATTTTAAGTTGAATACTGTTAAAAAAAACAGCCTGTTTTGTTGATATTTTCTCAGTACATTAAACGAATCTATAACAATGGTAAGAAGGAAGAACAGCTGTCTTTAGAAGCTAGGCTTTCATGCATCAGGGTATAACACAAACTGATTTGCTCTTTCCCAGGTTTGACAGTTATCTACGCCACACAATTCATTCTATAATTGTTCATTAAACAAAGATGAAGCCACACTGAGCGGCTACCAAGCAGAACCACGCTTGGCAGCAACAACTCGTCAGTATTATCTGTCATATTACAGTGGAGGAGTCTGCTCCATATCATGAGATTCTGCAGACATTTGTGTCTGTGCAGCCTCCTGAGGGTCCCACCACAGTATTTCTATCAGCTTAAGGCCTGGACTGTGACTGGGCCACCGTGTGTTGCTGTAGATTTGCTGCTGAGTTCAGGATAATTGTCCTGCTGATAGGACAGATTTCATCTGTCGAACAGACGACCTCACATTTGACACTAGAAGAATCCTGTTATACTTTAGAGGAGTTCATGTTCGTGGCTGACCCGACGACGGCAAGCTGCCTTGCTCCTGTGGCTGCAGGGCAGGGCCGCAATACGACCACAATATGGCGCTAACATGTGGCACTTCTTTTTCTCCATGCTTTGTCTCACTCCCACCTAGTTCCAGTTTGGTCTCATGCATCCAAAGGATGTTGTTCCAGAAGTCTTATGGTTCATGCAGAAGAAACTTTTTAAACCTACATCATGCTGCCTTAGTTTTTAGGCATAAGACGCAGTTCAGGGTTGTTTTTTTTTCCTGCCATGAACTTTGAACATTTATCATGCTAGAGTCTAAGCTGGAGCTCTTGAGTTGTTCATAGTTTCTTTCAACATGACTCGTTTTAACCTTGGAGTTCATTAAACGGGATCTCCAAATCTGGGTAAAATTGTTAGTTTTTTTGTTAAGTATCTAGTTTCTTTCTCTTGTGAGAACCCTTCCTGACTGTCCTCATAAGCTTTTTTGGGGTTACTGTGTAGCGACAGTTGCTTCTCCAATTTAATTGCTGATGTCTTTCCACCCCTGCGTTGCATTAACAAACGGCTGTACGCGCTCCCTGATAAAGATCAGATTATTTTTTACAGCGTCCTGATATACAAGATATGTAAAAAAATAGTTCTGGGAGCTGAAAGCCATTAGCAAACCCATCAGTCGTCTTACAGCCTTCCTTCCTAACAACCTTCTGTCTCGTTTTCCAGGACAAAAGCCTCTACCACCCCATCAGCAACAGCTGCGTGGACGCCAACGCCAACGAGCGGCGGGTCTTCATGAACACGTGTGACGCCTCCTCCCCTAGCCAGCAGTGGCTGTTTGAGAGAACCAACAGCACAGTTTTGGAGCACTTTAACCGCGGGACGAACTGAACCCCCGGCCGCTTAGGGAGCCGTGAAGCTGCTGCTGATGTCGCTGCTATTGCTGTGAACAGGGGGGGGGGGGGGTATCCCTGTTTGCCTGGAGCTGGGGGAAGGCTGTTTCTATTGCAAAGGTGCCAGAAGTAAATCAAAAGGGGATATCGTGGAGGAAAGTTAGAGGAGAGACTGAAATTGTTCCTGATCGATGGGTTTAAAAGTAACTTAAGAGTGTATTAGTTGCGCTTTGGCAGCGGGTCTGTCTCACTTCCTGGTTTTTTGCTTTTGACTTATTATCCCAACATTCCTCCCCAGTCCTTCTATCCTCTCTCGCCGTTGGTTCTCTCCGCCCTCCCAGCGCTCACTGTGTGCCTCTGCCCTCCCGTCCGTCTCAATCTCCCTGCATGGCTGCACCTTTGCCCACCCTTTCCATTCTCTCCCTTTTAAATCCCCTTATGTCTCTCCAGCTCTGACAACCTCCCTGGAGGGGGGAGGGGGAGGCTTGTGGGAGGGAGGGGGCTGGTTTGTGCTGAGCCAAAGTCGTCCTGACACCCGGTGAAGCCAGGCAGAACCACTCTGAAGATCAGCCAGCAAGCAGGCTCTCCTCTGCAGCACGGCCCTGCTCCTCGCCTGCAGGCGCAGAGCTGCCGTGAGCGGAGCTGACAGCGAGAGCGAGGGGACGAGACTGCCACCTTCTGCACGCGCTCGGCTCATCCCCCCCCCCCTCCGTTCTATGCCCCACTCAGCGTTTATCCATGACTCATTCTCAGATTTGTCTCTGTGCCGCGTCGGCCTTTCTATTTTCTTCAAAGGCGGTTGCCATCTGATGTTGGGATCTGTGCCGGCCGGGTCCCGCTGGCCCGTGCTCGGGACAGTAGGACGTCTCTGCAGAACAGAACGATGCACATTTGTTTCTGGCTGCAAACCGACCCGTTTCTTAGGCGTCACGCAGAGCTCAGTCGCAACTTTGAAAACTTGAAATGTGTTTCCCCCCCCCCTCGTGCTCGGCTCTCTGCCCCCACACGTAAACGTTTCTAAGCTGTCCTCTGCTGCTCCCCGGTCCATTTACCACAACGACCCCGCCACAGACGGACGAGCGGCGGGCCTCGTTCTCCGGCTGCGTGACGGCGAGGCCCGCTGAGTCACGGCAGGCCGATCCCCGATTGGCCGGCAGCCGAGCTGATGCATCACTTTGGCTGAATTTCTCTGGACGGTCTCACTGAGGCGGTGCTGGGATTCAGATAAACTTGAAGGAAATAATGGAAACTTGAAAATTTAGTGCCTTTTATTGGACTCAGAAAGTTTGTGTGTTCACAGCAAAAGTTTTTTTTTTCCAGGCAGTCAGAAAGACTTTTGGTGATTGTAAAAGCTGAAATGACCCGATGAAGTGAACGCATCGCTGTTTGTTCTCGACTCCTGTGAAGCTTTCAATGTGAACGCACGCCGAAAGCACCGAGCTGGAGACTGTTTTTCCTGGCATAGTTGCTCCTGCCTTCAAAGGTTAATTGTAACCTTTGCAGACCTTTCTTATACCTTGATCATGGCATGATGCTGTGTTTTCTGTCTTTTTCTCTCCTGTGTTCAATCCAAAGTACTTTAATGGCAAAGGGGGGAGGTTCTGGTGTTGGTTTTTAAATCCTTCTTATTTCAGATGTTTTTGCCTGACGTTATTTAATTTTTCTCCATCTTTTAAGATCCCGATTGATTTTTGTTTTCTTTCAGTTAAAATCATGCTTTTGTTTCTGGTTGTCCTGGGATGCTCTGATTCTGTAATACAGTTTGCACAGATAAAAAAAAAAAATACACTCCCTCAGTTTTGTTCCAGGATTTTGCCTCATCACAGTTTTATTGTTTTCCTGTCTTATCTGTGTGTTTATAAACTAGAGACGCACCAATTCATTTTCTTTTTCTTATAAAGTGTGTTAAAACTATACAATACTCCCACCATTTCCAGTCCATGAACATATCAACCAACAGTTTGTGCTTTGATTAAACTCAAAGTGCATCAAGGTCAGATAAAGATACCTTAACAAGCTTTGATGCATTATTGGGATAATCTTGTATCTGTAATTTTCAACAAAAAAAAAAATACGTTTTGTTCTTTTATACTTTTTGTTTGTGTTATAACCTTTAGAATAAAAATAAATGCTTGGTTCAAACTAGAGTCGGCAGGTAAAACCTCAATGAATTTCAGAAATTGGATCTGGGTTGAAGAAATGTGAACAGTGAATGCTAAGCATCTTTCTTCACTCACATCTCAAAAGACATAACTTCATAAAAACGTACATTTGAGGTTCATCGTGAACAGAGCTGCCCAACTTTGAAAAAGAGGCTTTTAGAAACTTATGTAAGGAAGAAATGCATAATCCCCCCCAAAACGCTTCTGCACCGTCTTGTTTTCATTCAATCAGCTGTGAAGCAAACACTCAGGAAGCTTTTAATTCCTCTAAAAGATCAGCCTGGTGCTTTGCCAGCAGTTCATACAAACTCTGAAAACATGCAATGTATCTGCAGCGTCCCATGCACCGGTATGCAGTCTGTGCTGTTTCTGGGTGGCTGAAGGAAGCAGCTCCCATTTTGACTTATTTGTTCACATTTTACTGTGTGTGCAGAGTCCAGACATCATTCCGCAGCAATAAACTAACGATTTAAACTTCTTTTCACTTCAAAGAGCTATGAAAAAACTCTAACAAGTAACCATAATAGCGTACTTATGTCCTGCTCTTGTCAGTGTTGGCTGGGTCATTTCATGTGTTTCTGGGTGCCAGTAGTGACCCAGCAGCAGGTTAGCTTGATCTAACGTTAAAAAAAAGAAAAGAAAAAAGGATTTTTTTATCCTTACGTCACTGACTGTGAAACTGAAAAATATGTTGAAACCACAAACTGGCCCACAGCTAAATATGACAACTGCAGCTGCGTCCACATCTGTGCCACAATATATCCAGATATAGAAATAGAAAGTTCATCCATCTGACGAATCTCAAAATAAGTCTTGATGCATCAGCTACCGTGATGTAAGGAAACAAAAAGCATTTAACGTACAAAGTAACGTTAGCTGTCTGACGTACCCGACACATGCTTATTAACAGCAACTTAGGAGTCTTAATTGCAACTATATTGAGGCCTTTCAAAGCATCCACAGCAGGCTGAGATTAAAGCGAAATGTGGTTAGAAAGTCAAATGATGGTGCTGTAAATTTTCATTTTCATTCCTAACTTGGCTTGGCCTCCATCATAGTGATGAATCATCAGTTTAACAATAAATTAGACCGCTACAATTGCAGGTGGCTTCTGTACATTAAAATTTTTAATTTAAGGACAAAACATTTTTATTTAAACTTACTTGACCTTACAGACTCTTTCCCCACTATTTTTATAAGAAATATGTACATTGTATTATTTGACCTGAAATAGGTCTTTTATCTTTTTAGTTGAGGTCCTGAATCTGTAGCTCAGAAGTCCCTCCTCCCAGCTAGATGTCTGGACATGTCGCGCCTCGTAAGATGTTCAGGGAGTGACATCTGATTCACCGACTCTCTCTGGAAGCTCGGTTACCGTCTCATGACCCAGTGGGCCCAGACTCCTGCAGGCGTCTGACCTTTTCCCAGCCTGATACCACATGAGTCTCCTGCTGCTCGTCTCCTCTGTAACACATATTCACTCGGACAGAGTTTTAAAAGGACACATCAGGAGGGAGACAGCCTGGTCAAGGTGTACTGATTCTGTTTTTGTGGAGAACATTTGGTGGAGCGACGGAAACACAAGGCAGCTCTTATTCTAGTTTGAAAAGAAAGAAATGAGTCATTGCAGCTTAAATCTGCTTCACTTCCACCTATTTAACTGAAAGGAAGCTGATCTTCAGTGATAATTTCTGGCACCTGTTGGTTTGGTATTTTTGAGCTTTGAGATCAAACAAAGCGGCACAAATAGCTCAGCTGTCTGACATTCCTGAGCAAAGGAGCCTTGATCTTATTTTTTACGTTCTTCTTCTTCTTTTTTACCTTTTCAATTAAAGCATTTAGGGAATCGCAATCCTGTTGCGATATCTCCTTTTTATTCTTCCATCTAGTCCAGAGCTATTTTATCCAGTCTGATCAGTTCATGTGGCCTCAGTTTAGCGAGGACACCGCTGAAGCTTTGCCCCTTTGGCTCCTTGACACGTCTAATGCCGTGTTTTAACGTGTTTGTCCATCACAAGCTTTTGTTTTGTGTCTGTGAACCTCCCCAATAGGATTTACGGCTATTTTGTCTTTTTATTGAAGTCTTTGATTTGAGATAAATTAGTGTGTAAACATTGCAGTTTTTTTAAGAGACGCAATCACCTTTTATTTTTTGCTGTATGGGAAACATGGCTCGCCACCCAGGGTGCCACTTCAGGTGGGGCGGCACAAGTTTCAAAGCAAATGACCAGTTCTAACCTGAATGAGTTTTTTTTTTTTTTTTTTTTATTGCGAACTTGCAGAACCAGTAAAAGGAGACAGAACATAAGAAAGCACTGTAAGAAAGTGTGGCCGTATACTGCAAGAGGCTAATGAAGAAGACTTCAGGTACTAAATTTAAGGGTTGTTGCAGAGGTTGTTTTTTTTGGGGGGGGTTGTCTTTTTTAGAGGAATTTATGTGAATTAAACCACCTCTAGTTAAAATCTAAACCCCATACACTCAGCTAGCTTGTTTTCCAATCCCGTTCTTTAGCAGCGTTGGAGTTTTATGCAATCCTTATTCTATGGGTGAAAACAGACGATGGGATGTTCAGGCTGTTTTGGGGATTAGGAGCACATCGGATTGAGACGGGTGTGGAAAACACAATAGACTATAAAATATGGACTAGATTCTTTAAAACCTCAGATTGCATTTTGGAAACCTTAAATATTTTTTGTGTAAAGAGGAGAATGTGTATCAGGCAGAGAGGGAGGACTCGCCCAGGGTGCTATTAATGTAACAACCCCTGCTGGAGAGATGATTCAACTTTGAGTCATTTGACATTTAAGCAATATTCCCTAAGGATGTATTGACATTTCTTTCATACTTAAAAAAAAAAAAAACATATAATCAAGTGATTTGTTCCTACTGTAAAAGCTTCACACCCAGTCTTAAGCTGCAAGCAGACAAACTTTTAATAAATCCACTGTGAGCTGCTCAGCAGGACTGAAAACTTAAGAAGGTGTTGACAGTAAAGGATTTCTAAGTATGGAAATTGGACATATATTCTCAGGTTTTGGTGCAGACATAAAAAAAAGCTAAATTAACCTCTTAACACTGAGATTCTTAGTCTAAACACAGGCTTTTTCATACCTACCAATTATCAGTTTCTCTTCAAACATATATTCCCCCTGACAGATCTGTAAATGAGGTTTACAACTGATCAAGCATGTCTGTTTATAGAAAAACTATTTTTAAGCCTTTGTTCAGGTGTCTAAATGCTTATGTTTGGACCAAAATGCTCAAGTCCTAACAGGTTAAGGGTAAATTATGACATATTTTGTAGAATCCTTCCCTCTAAATATCTGAAGTAATGCTTTGTGGGCAGAGCTCTGATTCACCTCCAACTCTCATTGGCTTTTCTAAAACAAACTCACTTTATTGTTTCACAGCTAGTCATTATGGAAATGAAAAGACAATAGTAATGAGGAAACTTTGAAAACAGGGTGCAGAGGATGGCTGGGTTTCAGTCTGGAATCAAAGCTGCAACTTGCATGAACATTTGTTCCTGTAAATAAAGCTGCTGTATCCCTCGATGTTTACACTGTTTTGAGCCCCATCTCTGTAGCTGAACCCTTTCTTTGAAACAGATTTTGTTAGTTCTTCAAAGGTGTACTAACATCTGTTCTATTTAATTTTTATGCATTTTGGTGAAGCACTTCAAACTAAGATGATGCATCTGCATAAATTCACCAGGACTCAGAATGACGGGATAAAAGCAGTTCAACTACACAAAGTATTTCCTGCCACTTACTCAGTAATTTCCTTGCATTAGAAGGTAAGCTCTGTTGGGAATATGTCATTCATCTTTAATGTAACATTAAATTATAGGGTCCCCCCCCCCCCGATCCCTAGGATGTCATGTTTAGAGAAAACTGGCAGAACAAAATAAAATTGTGTTTTCTAGGAGTTTTGTCAACTCCACGTGGGAATGTTGTTGTGTACTCTTTGTAACTGGGAAAACAGAAAAAAACAGAACAATCCCGTATTTTTTCTACTGAGATTACAACTGTAAAACTGTATTTAGATATTTAACAAACTGTTGCAAGTATGCTGGAGATGTAAGATATTTTGCTGAAACTGTAAAATAAAAAGGTTTATATATTTGGAGGAAATTCTGTCAGTCTCTTGTGTAAATTCAACAAAAGCGAAAAAAATGAAATGCAACACCAAAACACGATTAAAGGGGATAACTCTGAATCATTCCCTGATCTTTCTGTTGGAATGAGAGTTATCAGTAAATTTTGCTCGCTAAGATTAGTTTTACTGTTAACAGACAGAGAGAAACAGGATAAAATCAACTCTGAGGGGTTTTTGCAGAAATCGACTTAGAGACGTTTAAGCAACCTTCTCATTTGTGTTAGATTCAGTTGTGGCGGTACAGGGATTCATCTAAAAGTTGCAGGACACTGGCTTTTGAGAGAGAGAGTGTGTGTGTGTGTGTGTGTGTGTGTGTGTGTGTGTGTGTGTGTGTGTGTTTGTATGGCCACAACAAATCGGCCCCCTACTCGGTAAACAAGTGGAAAATCTGAAAATCTGCCCGTTTCAGTGTTTGGTTGTGACAGAGAGATTATCAAAATATTGTTTTCCAAATGTCACCAGATCTCCTGGATGACCTTTTCTGGGTCTTTTGCTTCTTTAGCGTGCAGATCTGATTTGCCTTCAGTTTGACCGCACAACGGCAGCGACTCGGAGCACCAGGTGGATGGAGCGGCTGCTCATTCCAGACGCCATCGTCTCTCCTAAATAACTCTGCCGGGGACCCCTGCTGCCCGCAGCTTTCTAATTTCCTCCCCTTGTCGCTTCTTGTTGCTGGCGTTGTATCATTTTAACCGCTTCTACGGCCGATGGTGCAAAAATGCACTTTCCACCAACGTTAATCCTGTAATCATATTTCCCTTTGGGGCCTGCTAACTCTGATAGTTTTCCAGTTTCCTGTGATTCGTTCTTTGCCCGGCTAATATGGCTTTTGCAATTCGTTTCTTGCTCAGCTCGTCACGGTGACTCTGACAGAGAGCGTTCGGGGTTTGGGAGAACGTTTTACAGCTTCCATGTTGTTGGCGCTTTGACATGATTGCACAATCTCAGTAAACATGGCGCTGGTGCTGTAAAGTCCTAATTAAATTGTGTTAAGATTTTTTTTTTTTGACAATTTATTGCTATATTATCAAATTCCTTTTCTATAATTGCAAATGTTAGTGCACTAGACTTTAATCAGCAAAGGTTATGTTTCTGCATAGACCAGTGGGTTTTCCATTCATATTTTTTCCCAGTTAATTACCAAATAATCAGCATTCCCTCAGACTCATGAGCTGTAACTAGGACAGAGATCAGGCTATTACATTAGCACAGTGTTCCATTAAAGATCTCCATTAAGTTTCTTTATGAGGCTCAGCACCATTATAAAAGAGAAAAAAGGCAATCCAATTGTCTCCCATTATTCACTCACTCCATGGCTCTCTGCAGGCCGACACATCCCTCCGATTACACGGCAAAATGGGAAGATGCTTCGGTGACGGAGAGTCACAGTTATGTTTGGCACGTCCTGAGAGATGGGGGGGGGCTGCCAGCTGATATTTTTCACAACAGGGTTTCATTGGGTAGAGATCCTCCCATTTGCAATATTATTTTTGGGCTCAGTTTGGCTCTCAGAGATTAGGGACTTAAGAAAAAAATTAAGAAAAAAAAAGAATGAGGGCATGTGAAGGAAACTATCTCGCATTCCTGTGCTACAACAGGGTTATAGGAAGATAGTGTATCCTCTGCAACACTCAAGGTTGAATGCCTTGAAACATATTAGATCATAGCTAGATGCCTGTGTAACCGTCCTGGGTGGCTCAAAAGAAATTTGCACTTGTTCCACCACGCTTTCATTCTCAATGTAGAGCCGAGGTCTGGACATCTTCATAAAGCACACATTTTGCTAACTAGCAGCCAGACTTTAGTAAAATCTTTAAAAGCTGTCTTGGTTTATAGTTTTCAGTTCCCAGACTCTCAGAAGGTCTCACAAAGTTGTTCTTTGGAGTCTGGGTGCTTTATTTATGGCCTACATAATCGTGGAAAAGACTGCTTGGGTTAATTCAGAGTAATTACATAATGCCAATTGACAATAAAAATCTAAAGGCGTTTAAAAAAAAAAAAAATATATATATATATACATAAACGTGTAGATTAAATACAATTGCCTTAAATCACTGACTGGCAGAATTGATTCCTCCTGGGTGAGCATGTGGCTACAGTAGAAAGTCGACTGCATTAAGTCATTGACTTTGCAGCAATCCCTCATACCGAGCATGCATGTAGCAACAGTGGAAAGGAAATTTTACATTAACAGGAAGAAACCTTCAGCAGAGCCAGACTCGGTGTGAGCATCTGCCATGATGGCCTGAGGGTTTGAGAAAACAGAGAAAGAGGATTGCTGGCAGCAGCAGCTCACTTATAGGATAGAAAACACAAACAGATACACCATGAGTCAGTTTACAAGTCTTTAGGAGGAAAGACGGTGCTTTGACAGCATCCACCGGGAAGATAAACCAGAAAAGCGCTTGAAAATTGCTGAGAGAGGCAAGAAGCAAACGCATACAAGTTTTACAGAAGAAGAGGAAGGCCTCAGTAGAAAGAAACAAGACCAGAGTGGATTTGAGAGATTATTTTTCATGCAATCCCCCTGAAGAGTGGAAGAGCAGGTAAGAGGGTGTTGCACAGGCATAGTTATTAAAAATGGGACTTTAAGTTTCTTAAGTGCATTTGCTAACCTGTAAGAGGTTGGAGAACATTCACAAGAAGTTTATGGTTCCTTCAGTCTTTGCTTCAATGGCCACTGCACACAGATGTTTCCTGGACACAGTCTGTCACATATCCCGTGTTAGCCACTCCTGAACCAGAGACAAATACAGAAGAGTCTTACCTGGGGAAAAAGTAAATGTTGCATTTAATTTGAAAATCAAGTTTCCCTAGACTGGAAGAAGAGTTGAGGAGCATCAAATCCAAGCTGCTTGAGGTCCAGTGGGAAGTTTCCACAATCAGTGATTATTGGGGAGCCAAGTCATTAACTTCTCTCCGTCCACAGATTTTTTCTGAGTCCAAATTCAGCACAGCCATGTATCAGGACATTTTAGAGCACTTCAATGCATCTCGATAAAACAAGTTTTATCGAGATGCCGTTAATATTTTCCAGTAGGATTTGGCACCTGTTCACACTGCCAAAGGTACCAGTACCTGCTTTAATATGCTTGATGATATGTTTGTGGCCACTAAACTGGTCTGATCTTCAAAAAGATACCACATTCAACAATCCCCTGATCTTCTCCATGCCACAATGATGCCGTAATCGGCATACTTGGTTTAGTAGCCCAAACCAAGTATTAAGGGCATTTACCATTCAGTAGATTGGCATATTTTCTGGTAAACTGGTATTTGTGTTCCTTTTTCATTGGTATTGTGTAATAATTACCTTTTAAAGGGTTTTAATGAGCTGTAAGACAATAATCCTTAAATTATACCACACCTTTATCTGTCATTAGCTAGTTGCTTTGTCTTGAAGAGAAACAACCCAAACATATATGGTGAGCCATTGTTGCCATCTATGGGATAACAAGGAGACAGCTTATAGGTTGTGGCAGCTATATCTCTCTTAACAGCTTTGTCCAGAAAAGGGAAACAGGCACATAATCAATGGGCCAATATAGCTTGCAAGGGAAGAAAAACTTGGAGAACAGTTATTGGTAGTAATCCCATTAACCTTGCACTGATTGCTGTAATTCTTTTACAGCAGTACTTCTGGTACCTGTGGTGAAACTGGTCCAGATTGCCAAGAACATGGAAGTTTGTGGCAAAATCCCAACAGAAAGGAACCAACTGGACCACAACTCTTCTTTTTTTGTTGTTTCACATTAGTGGAATGAAACCTCATTAAAAGCCAGGGCACCTTCAAAGCCCTTGGATGATGCTTTCTCTGGAGGAAATTACCCAACACCATCCTAGTTAGTACTTCCTTAGCGTCAAACGCCCTCTAAAGATGACACCGCTCACACGTGTATTTGCACTAAATCAGCAACCTAAGTGACTTTCCCTCAAAATGCTCAAAGTTTAAACTATATATCAAGGTATATGACCGCCAGCCCTGTTGTAATAAAGATTTTTTTATTAGTAAAAACAAATCAGCAATAAAAGCTTTTTTTCTAACCATAGTCTGTTTCTGCAGACTTATATTTCAGTTGCTGCCATCACCCTGTATCATTCCTCTGGCTACACATGTATTGACAAAAAGGCAAATGCTAACCTTTGCTTCTAAAAGAGCAAACCAGACTTATTTGTATAAAGGTTTTTTTCCCCCCACTATGTTGTCTGTAGAAGAGGTCGTTTGTGCCATTTTAAATGCATGCACTTCTGAACTTCACATTGATTTACTATAAAAGGGAGCGGTTTCACTCACAAGGACCTTTTTAGAAATCTGAACCATAAAAGTGACAAAGTGCACCACCTGATAACACAAAAGTCCAGAAAGTCGTAAACTATAAACTACTGTATCGGTCAGAAAACCCAGCAAGAGTCAAAAAATATAAACTTTAACTTTTAAAATCGAATGAAAGTACTCTCCTCAAGACTTGCCACAATTAAAACCAATTTCTCAGCAAAGGTGAGGTTATAGTCTTTTTGCATAGGTTTTGCTTCATTTATAGCGTTATATATTTAGCTTCTGATGTGCCAGTCTTTCTTCTACTCTTGATCAAGTTCTCTGACCATTTTAAGAGGCTTATTCGGAAAGCTGAAAATTAGCTGAAAGCTTCGCATATAGCTGTGTTCACACGTCATGTCTTTCATGTGCTCTACATCTGGGTTAGATAGATTTGAAGGCCTGAACTGCCTTCTAGTTCATTGACGGGCATTATGATTCAGAAATGTCCATAAAGGGTACATTTTTAAAAGTCTCTGTGAATTTTGCTGGGATCAGCTCAAAGGATGAAGACTTATATTGGAGGTTGTTACTCAGGAAATTGATTTCCTGAGCCCGATTCTTTGCTACCTCTAGCAGAGGATATCAAGTAGCACTAATCGATACACAGCTATGGTAGGAAGAGGAGGATGGAAGGATGGGCAAGGTATGAAAAAGGAAGGATTAGGAATGATGGACATAGAGATGAGTAGGGATGAAGAGCTATGGAAGAGAATCAGATTATTATATAGGGGATGGCAGGGATGAGGGAAGATAAGTGTAGGGATGAGTTGGATAAATGAGCAATGAGAAAGACAGGAGTTGGGGATCAAATATGACAGGGTCATGATGAGGGAGACAGATGATGAATGAGAAGAGCTGGGGCATGAAAGATGAAGCAGTTGACAATCACCTAGCAGAAAGGGGGAAGGATGGAGAACTGACAGAAGTTGGGGATGAAAGGTAATAGGAATGAAAGTTATACAAGCATCAGGGATGGCAAATGAGGGATAAAGGTGATGGAAATGAGGACTCAGAGGAATTTGGAAACAACGGATGAAAATGAATGAAATGATGGATGACTGAGATGTTTGTTTGAGATAAAGGACAGGGTTAGCTAGAGTTGAGGAGGATCAGGGTGAAGGCTATGAAGAATGAGAGGGGGTGGAGGTACTAAATTGAACTAAACTGGCAGATAAAGTAAAAGCCTGAAGATTTCTCTTCCACTTTAAAGATTGTTTCTGCTTCAAAAGTAAACGGATTATTTAGCACCCTTCTACACTCCCAGCGCAGCTTTCGTTTTCTTTCTGCTTTGCCTATGAAGTCTGATCCACATGTCAGAATCGTCTTACATAACTGGTTGGAATTTAAAAAAAAAAAGACAAACTTTTACCTTTTTTTTTTTTTTTTGAAAAGTTGCCTAAACAGTTACCTTTGATAATGTTAATGTAAAGTCAGAATAAAAGTCTAATGTCTGCTGGTCAGTGGGATTCATTTAGCAATAGTAGCTGTTCAAGCAGACATCATTACGGCTAATAAGTTATTTATCAAAAGCTGTGCAGGTTTAGCTCCACTTTGACTCTGGCTTATGTTCTCTGGACAGCAAAAAAAAAGTCTTTACAGCTAAGGATAACGATAATATTGGCATAATCCAATTCATGAAGAAAACATGAAGTCCTAGCATATGCTCACTGATGCAGATGTCTGTTTTAAATGCCACAAATGCTTCAAGAGTTTTCATGGGCAAAAACAATTTTTTTTGTGGCTTAAACAGATCAATATGTACACTAATATTCAATACGTTAAATATACATAGTCTGATGAGGCGATTGTCTCAATAAAAATACCCGGTTCGGTTTGCAGCTGGAGTGGAGGTAGCGAGAGACGTGGCTTGTCACACATGTTTGACCACTAGGGGTGCTGTTGAGCACTGCCTGTTGACCGAAACAGGAAGTGTTACAAGCCATGACTTTCTCTACCTCCAGTCCAACTGAAACCTTCCCCTCCCTGCCTTCTGACCAGTTGCCTTGCATGCACACTTTGGCAAAGGGAAGGATAAATACACAGCAAAACAGCAACACCTTTGAGAGGAACATGTCTAGTGAAGAACTATTTAACTCATAATATTATAAATATGTTAGCAAGAGAACGCTCCGATCCACTGGGAGAACAACAGAGAGACGGCCTGTGACGTCACACCATATCCTATCTACAAAGATGCCTTTAGTTCTTCACATCAGTACTCCCAAATATATTTCAAAAATAATGAAATGTGGCTTATTGCTCCTTTAAGCTGTCACATTCCAGTCCACAGGACTCACTGACCCATCAAGCAGCTGCTTTCCACCTTGAGAGCTCTCAGTTAAACAACATTGGTAAAGTAAGCACTGTCTTCATCTAAGCAAAAATGATTAAACAGCTAGCTGTGATACTGAAATATACAATATACTTTTTGGAATCCTCACTAGTTGTGATTTTATTTATTTTTACATATCAGGATAAAATACAGGTGAGGGTTTTTTTCTCTCTCTCTATTTAGTTTAGTCTGTGGAGTGGATTGAACCTCCTGGGGTCACCACTTGGTGAAATGATTGACGCAAAGCACAAAAATATCTATATCTAGAATGTTCATAAACCTTTACGTGTCACAATGAGCATAAACTATTAAAGTTTTGTGAAAATGAGGCTTTTTTATAGAGGTGATTTATCACAGGTGAAAGTCTTTTAAATAGATCAGCTCTTTAGATGGTGTCTGTGCATCCATGCTTTGTTTTTAAAAGTTTTTCTCTAATATTGTGTCAGTTTGACTAGATAGGATAGTTAATCTTATAAGTAACATGTAGCTAATCTAACTATTCAAAAAATCAAAATCAGATGTATCATAAGTGTGTTGAAATAGGAATAATCTGATGTTACAGAAAGATCTGTTGATGCCCTGTTTGTTGCTCCGCTGACGGTCCTGTCTGGGTTGTGTTTACATGTTTATCGGCATGTAAAGGAAAATGCTTTGATCCGATTACTCAGCCGGGATTTCAGTGCCAGATGTGAATGCTGGTGCTTGCATAGGTCAGCTTTAATCTGAATCCATCCATACAGCTGTTAAAGCCACGTCTGAACAAGATCAAAGTTAGACAACTGAACAAGTAGTGTTATAGGAGTAACAGCTGCTTACGGCTCTCATCTGTAATTTGTCAATCTTTTTAAAGATTACTCATATGTTTACCAATCTGGCTGCACAGTGAAATGCAACCACCAGCCCTTTTTTCTGCTCCGAACAGAAAAGATTTACCATAGAAAATGACATTTACAGCAGCTGCTTGTTGTCAAAGATAACAGGGTTCATTGTTTGCATTATTAGTTCTGCTCTAATCACGTTTGCCTTAAAAGTAGCTGCCTAATTATACTTAAAAGTAGTGAAATATTACCTCCACTCATGAATGAGCTCATTTGAATGTGTTGATCAACGTTGCTGTGGATACCAAATGTGGAAATGAAACTGGAACAAAAAAAGTCAAAGAAAGTCAACATTTTCCCCTGGGTTCACTTCATCTCCTCCACCTGCAAAAGTAAAAAGTTTTGAATGTAAACATCTTCTTTCTTTTTGGTAGGATTTAATTTTTTGGGCATTTAAATATAATTTACTCAGGCCCAGAAGAATTTACTCTGAACTTTTGATATCCACATTCTCCAGGAACCTTATGCTAGTTGATAACAAGATTAGCAGTTTAGGCAATTTACAAGTTAAGAAATGGTTAATAAAGTATGAGTAAGCATTTTTAGGGAAATAGACCCTCGGGCTTAAGGCATTGTGATCTTATTGTACGTACACTTCTGAATATGAATAAAGTAATAGACTATTGTCAAAATTAATCCACTCATAACACTGGCATTAATCAAATAGAAATAATTAAGGTCATTTTTCCAGACCCAAAATTGGAAAACGTTATTCAGTGGGAAGAAAAAAAAATCTTATGAGTCTTTTTATAAAGTGTATGTAAACTTCTAGTTTCGACTGATAGTCACTAATTAGCACCTAAACACATTACTGATTTGTTGTCAGTGTATGAACCGCCCACACCACTAAGGTCTTCTCTGCACGCCCAGAACCAGAACTAAAGATTGAGAAGCAGTCTTCAGTTTTATGCAGCACTTACCTGGAACAAACCCTAGGACTGTAAAACTGCTGAAACCCTCAGTTCTTTTAAATCAAGGTTAAAAACCCATTTGTTGTAGAGTTGCCTTTAACAGTTCTATTTAAACTGTTAACTGAAACATTGTTAGCTTAAGTTTAGAGCCTAACTTTTCTGTTATCTGCCTTTATTATGCCACGGCAATGTACTTTTCACTGTGTGTTTTTCTTTTCTTACGTTCAATTGATTTGTGTCTGTGTGTTATGTGTGAATGTTGAGGCCCTGTCTCACCAAAATGTCATTATGGATGCATAACGACAATCCAAACTTTTGATTCTTAATTCTATTCACGTACAGCACTTTCAATTGTCTTACTGAAAAGGGCTACACAAAGACACTTTCCTTGCCTTACAATGCCAAAAGAATAGGGACGCACGTAGCCCAAAATGTTTCCTTTCAAACAAGGTCAAAGGATGAAATGGGTTTCACCATTATTGGTGTTCAAAAAGCATTTCCTAAAATGAACAGAAGTTAAAAAGAGCAGTCAAGTCATAAAATGATGAACTCATATTTTTTGGCAGAGATTTAATTTAAATGCCCTGAATACTTTTTGCAGGTAAATAAGAGTAGATTTTAAACGTCTAACATAAAGTTACCTTTCAAGGCAACAAATATTGAGTTGTAGTGTGGGTCAATGATTTTACAACGAAGCTACGTCCCCAAGCCAATAATACTGAAAGTTGATATTAATGCTTTTGTAATTCCCCATATAAAACGGGAAGTTAACCTTACAGTTACAGAAGTAATCTAATTTGAATTTCCAAACATATCAAATCAGCCCCAGAGATCTTTACTGATCTCCAATGCTGGCTGTTGGACAGTTTGACTCCAAGGTGAGGCTCACAAGAAAAGTGAGTTTTAGCTCTTGGCATTGATTTAACAAAGGTCAGAACATTTATTTATAGAATCATTATACCCTCTGAAATACTGATACTGAATTGATTTTATTCTTTCTGCAGCCTCTGATTGATGAATGGGGTCCATTGTGGTTCTCACGCTTTGACCGGAGTGTCCGTGCTCGGTCAGGGATACAAAGAGCAGTCTCCCCTGATTTCGTATCGATTATTCTGCAGCTTTGCAGAGAGAAATGACAACAACATTCATCACCGTCTTTGTGACTAAGAACAACTGAGTTGAAAAAGTTCAAGTTGTGACAGCATTATTGAGTCTTGGCCTGATAAAAAGTTGGGAAACTGGCATTATGTGAACCTGTTTAAGGTCTTCACAAGAGACATGAACAGATGTCCCTAAAAACAGCTGGCATGTAGTTTAATCAAGTTTTTTTTCCCCAGTTGGTTTCCCTTTCATTACATTTCATTTCAAACTTTTATTTGGTGAATCTTGTCTTCAGGATCAATAGATTCACTGTGAGAGAATGGTTGCATGTGCTGTAGCTGTAGATCCTCGCCATTTCCTGCTCCGAGCAGAGCCAAACTGGGTTTTCTGCAAGAAAAAGGCAGGAGAACATATTTGTTGACTGCCTTTCATGTTTCCTTTGAGATCTTTAAATCAAATCAAAACACAAGCGCATGTGAAGATGAGACAGACTGGTCACGATTATCAATCTGTAGACTCACGCATTATTCTTTTACTCTGTCAACATGGACCACTCTACAGGAACTATCCAAACTGGTTTTCAGTGATTATTTAAAACTATTGTTAGAAAAATAGATAATTAAACGTTCCTATGAAACCTGTTCTTGTTTTTTAGGTTATATTTCATTATATTATTTAATCTGAAGCTAATGTTTTCATTACTTGCTTTGTTATTTTGTAACTTTGGCTGTTTTTTGTTTTCTCAAAACAGGTCCCTCTTGCAAATGAGACAACCCCTTTTAAACAAATGGGCCCATAAATTTTGAAGTTTATGGGCCCATTTTTACATTTTAGGAAACCTGTAACTGACTTTGAGACAATTCTGAGCCATCATGCGTGCAGGAAAACATTTATTGTGTCTGCAGACAGAAATAGAACCAGTCCACTCAAAAATTCTTAGTCTAAAGTAATTATAAGAGCTTCTTTCTGTTGCAGAATAGCAACAGTGGAAAGGTTGAGCCTCCATTCTATCAGCTGGAAACAAATCTGAATGTGGAATGAGCTGCATGTAGAAGCAGAAAGACATTCTGCTGCTTGATGAGAAGATTAGGAGCAGGTGTAGAAGAAAATCCGCCAGTCAGTCATGCCAGCAGAACATTCTCCCAACAAGAAAATTGGAAGCAAAGATTACTGGCGCAAGGCATGGTTTACACTTTAACTTTACTTCTTAGGGTTCTTTGGTGGAGAAGGGCAGCAGGTTTGGATATTTTAAATATTCGATATAGACAGAGTAATCCAAGCTTTTCTGTGCTGCACTTTGGTCTAAAGGAATAATTCATGCTGACTGAAATCCATTATGGACCCATTTCACTGAATGAACTCTGGAAAAAAGAATTTAACAAGAAAAGCACTGCATCGTGGACAATTTTAGCCATGCCAAGGTTTTATTAACATTAAGCTGCAATTTTAACTAACTTCAACAATCTATTTACAATTGTTTTTCATTTCTGACATATCAAGCAATAGTGTTCATACCTGTTAAAGCTTTTAAACTTAACCTCCCAACCACCAATTTAAGTGTATTATATTGGGATATTATATGACAGAGCAAAAGAGTAAGTAGTGCATAAGCATAACCACGTCATAGGAGGAAAAGATTGTCATTTAACATAATTTCTACATGCAGAAAACTGAAAATCCATGCAAAATGCTGTGAGGCAGAAAATTAACATCATGAATAACAATTCTAAAAGCATAACATAAAGATACATCTCAATTCAATTCAGTTTTATTTATATAGCGCCAATTCAATAAAACATGTCATCTCAAGGCACTTTCCAAAGTCAAATTCACTCAGATTATACAGATTGGTCAAGATTTCCTATATAAGGGAACCCAGTTGATTGCATCAAAGTCTCGACAAGCAGCATTCACTCCTCCTGAAAGAGCGTAGAGCCACAGTGGACAGTCGTCTGCATTGTCCATGGCTTTGCAGCAATCCCTCATACTGAGCAAGCATGAAGCGACAGTGGAAAGAAAATCTCCCCATTAATGGGAAGGATAAAGCTCCAGCAAAACCAGGCTCAAACATCAAGATATAATGAAAAAGTAAAAAAGAAAAAAAAAATACTCATTTCAGAAAGTTAGTCATTTATTACATAGATCCATGGATCTACACATGGAGTAAAAACGTTTCAAGCCTTGTTTTCTTTCTGATTATGGTTCACAGATAATAAAAACCCAAAAGTCAGTGTCTGTGAGAATTAGAATAATGCATAAAACCAGTTAAAAACATTTATAATGCATAAATGTTATGTGGGGCCATATTAGGGTCTACACAGTTTTAATTCAATTCAATTGTATTTATGTGGAGCCAATTCACTACACGTCATTTTAAGGCACTTTACAAAGTCAGTTCTATCAAATCATATAGAGCGATTGGCTAATAAAATTTCTCTCTAAGCAGATTGCATCGAGTCATTGTCTTTCAGTATTTACTCCTCCTGAAGGAACATGTAGAGAATATGTAGAGAATACCTCAAATCAAGCATAAATGTAGCAAAAGCAGAAAGGAAAGCTCTCCTTTAAAAGGAGGAAACCTCCAGCTCCATCTGCCACGAACGACCGTGGTTTAAAGAAAACAGAAAAGACACAAAAAAAAAAACACAGAAGCAGATATCCAGGTATTTTTCCATGTTCAAGAGAGTAATGGCAGACTAGCTCCATAGGTGGCTGTGTCTAGGAAAAAAACACAGAGAAGCAGAAAATCTCTGAGTCAGTTTTCTGGTCTAGTGGTTGAAAGAGAACACATACAGTTAGATGCAGTAAAAGTATTGCCAGTGGCTAAGCCTAGCACAGGGATCACAAAGCTTTTAGAAGTTGAGATTTACTTCATTGGTGTTGTGTCACCTTTGAACTAAAAGAGTCAAAGTTCACGTTAACTTTATGTAATATAAACATGTTTTTAATACATTTATCAATTCAAATCTATTTAAATACAAGTGTGATTAAAAAGGAAGAACAACTAAATAAAATAACATTTTAGATGCAGCTCACTGGAGGGTTTTGCTTTTTTTTTTAACAGGCTTGATGGCACCACATATGGTCCTTTCGGGGCTACCTGGGGCCCACGGGCCCCATGTTGGTGACCCCTGGTATAACTACACAGAAAACTCAGGGTTACCTAAGTCACTCTAACTAGAAGCTTTGTCAAACAGGAAAGGTTTAAGCTTAGTCTTAAAAGTAGACAGGGTGTCTGCCTCACAAACCAAAACTGGGAGTTGGTTCCACAGGAGAGGAGCCAGATAGCTAAAGGATCTGCCTCCCATTCTACTTTTAGAGACTCTAGGAACCACCAGCAGACCTGCAGTCTGAGAGCGAAGTGCTCTGTTAGGAACATACAGGGTAATCAGAGCTCTGAGATATGATGGAGCTTGATTATTAAGGGCTTTATATGTGAGGAGAGTTTTAATTTCTATTCTTGATTTAAGAGGAAGCTAATTAAGGGAAGCTAAAATTTGAGAAATATGATCCCTCTTATTATTAAATATTGGATTTAAATGTCTTGGTCAAAAATAACACCAAGATTTTTTACTTTATTACCAGGTGCCAATTTGATGCCGTCCAGATTAAGTGATTGATTAAGAAGTTTTTTTAAGGACTCTAATCTTTCGATGGCAAGAATTCAGTCATCCAGGTTTTGATGTCATCAAAACATGCCTGTAGTCAAAGTAATTGATTGGTTTAATCAGAATGCATGGATAAATATAGCTGAGTGTCATCAGTTTAACAGTGGAAATTAATCTCATGGCATAATTTTACCAATAGGAAGCATATAGAAAAATGGTCCAAGGACTGAACCCTGTGGTACTCCACAAGTAACCCTGGATTTAGAAGATTTATTATTTACACAAGCAAACCAGAATCTGTCAGACAGATAAGGTTTAAACCACCCTAATGCTTTCCTCTTAATCCCTACAGTATGCTCAAGTCTTTGTAGGAGAATATTGTGATCAACTGTATCAAATGAAGCACTGAGATCTAACAGGACAAGTACAGACACAAGTCCATTATCTGAGGCCATGGGAATCTCATTAGTGACCTTCACCAGAGCTGTTTCAGTGCTATGATGAGCTCTGAAGCCTGACTTAAACTCTTTAAACAGGTAATTACTGTGTACTTACCTTACTTGATTAGCAATAATTTGTGATAAGAAAATAAGATTAGTCAAGTCAGGTTTATTTGTATCGCACATTTCAGCAGCAAGGCAGTTCAGAGTTCTTTACATCATGAAAACATAACCACATTGAAACAGTGGTTGTGAGACCACATTATCAGGTGAAAACATGAATACACTTCAAATATGTTGGTCAGTGTGCCTGTTATTATGGGTCAAAAGCTATTCTAAACAGGTGGGTTTTCAGTCTTAATTTAAAGAAAATCGGTGTTGGTGTTGTTTAACAGTTTTCTAGAAGTTTGTTCCACATTTGTGGAGCATAGGACCTAAATGCCGCTTCTCCATGTTTGGTTCTGGTTCTGGGTATGCAGAGTAGACCACAACCAGAATATCTGAGTGGTCTGGAGGGTTGATGCAGCAACAACAGGTCTTTAATATATTTTGGTGCTAAGCCGTTCAGTGATTTCTAAACTAACAGGAGTATTTTAAAGTCTATTCTCTGAGCTACAGGGAGCCAGTGTAAGGATTTTAGACCTTGGGTGATGTGCTCTTTCTTCCTGGTTTTAGTCAGAACACGAGTAGCAGCGTTCTGCATCAGCTGCAGTTGTCTGATCAACTTTTTTGGCAGACCTGTGAAGACACCGTTACAGTAATCAGTGCGACTAAAGATAAATGCATGGATGAGTTTTGTTGGTATATCAGTCCTTTAATCCTGGAAATGTTCTTCAGGCTGACGTGGTAGCTGACTTTGTAGCTGTCTTTATGCGTCATTGTAATAACTGAAGCTGCGAGCTGGCTCTAGTTCGTTCCTCTTTAGGTCCAACAGAGTAGACATAGGTCTGTAATTTATTAACCTTTATTCATCTTAATCAAGAGAGCCTCAAAAGGCTGTGGTACATATATATTTAATAAGGATGGATTAATCATGTTTATAATGGGGGCAGTGATCAAAGGGAATACTTACTCAAATAATTTGTTTGGCATTGGTTCTAACATACAAGCTGAAGCTTTAGATCAAGCGGATATTTCAGATAACTCAGAAAGCTCAATTGGATTGAAACAGTCCAGACACAGATCAGGTTTGAAAGATTTCTCCAACGCTGCCTCACTTACTGAGGACGAGGTAATCATGTTTGAGTGGATGCCAATGATTTTATTTTTAATAAAATTAATTTTATTTACAAAGAATCTCATAAAGTAATCAATGCTGAGAGCTGATGGAATGGATGGATCAACAGAGCTCGGACTCTGGGTAAGTCTGGGAACTGTACTAAAGAGAAACCTAGGATTGTTTTAATTCTCCTCTATTAATGATGAAAAATATGCTGCTCTAACTCATCGAAGGGTCTTTTTATACAACAGGAGACTGATTTTCCAAATTAGGTAGGTTTCTTCTAGATATGTAGAGCGCCGTTTTCTCTCCAATTTCCTAACATTGAGCTTGAAAGAACGCAGCTCTAAATTAAACCAAGGAGTTGGCTTCCTATGAATAATTTCCTTATTTTTCAAGGGGATTACGTTGTTTAAATAAAATGCAATGAGGAAGTGACACAAGACCATCAATTTGTAAATGGGCAGAAATAAAAGTGGCAGAAATAAAAGTGCTGCCCTCTGCTGTGTTTCAGCTGTGTTTTCTGTGATACTGAAATTGTACAGGAAGTTAAATAGGAGAGATAATTTGAAATGTACTGCATTATCACCTGCTAATCTACTACAACGAAACCTTCATTTCGGAGTAGAGGACCTAGCTCAAAGGTTATATCAAAAGCTATGGGACAACCCTGTCCTATCTGTCTGATAGGACAGGGTTGTGGGAATACATAGTATAGTACTTCACCATCAATGCCATATGTCAGTATAAGGTCCAAAGTATGAAGGCAAGAATGCATCGGTTTATGCACATTTTGAGCAAAACTAATTGAATCTACGATTGCATTAAAAACTACATTAGGGTCATCACATTCTGTGTCAACATGAATATTAAAATCCCTCACTATAATGACCTTGTCAGTCTTGCCAGCAGAACTACTGGGTAATCGCTTCCACACTAAGCTGCATTAATGCAGTATCTCATAAGTATCTGCGAAGGGAGACCCAGCCAATCGTTGAGTACATAGAAATGTACATGCTTTTTGGAAGATTGCCATGTTTGTTTAAAATCCCCTTTTTTATTAGTTTAATATTCTGTTTTCAGAATATCATATATAACACTTATAATAGACACACAATTTCCTGTTTTTACTATCTGTAAGCCATAATCATAAAAATGACAAGAAGATAAAATAGCTTGAAGCATTTGACTCTGTGTGAAATGAACACATATAATTGATGAGCTTCACTTGTTGAAATGAGCGACAAAAAAATTTGCTTTTTCATGATTTTCTAAAAATCTTGAGATCTACCTGTAGTAGTTGGTGCATTATGCTGTGGGAAGCCTTTTTTTTAGACATTAAGCTAGTCAGAGATAATGACAAGATGGATGGATCTAACTACAGGGCAACGGTGGAAGAAAACATTTCAGGACCTGCAAAACAATTGAGACAGAAGCCCTAAACACATGCAGCCACAGCTAAAAAGAAATGGTTCAGATCAAACGCATTAATGTGTTCTAGTATGAGCCAGTCGCAGTCAAAACCCAAACGCAGTACGAAGACTGATCAAAATCTAAAGCAGATTCTCACAGAAGCTCCAGAGCCAATCTGAGCTCCAGGTGTTTTGCAGTGAAGAATGAGCAATGATAAAACATGAAAAAACCTGGTAGACAGATGCCTCAAAAGACTAATAAGTATTGACTCAGAAGGGCTGAACACAAAAGGATGGTTTCATCACTGGCATTAAATCCCAATTAAATAGATTAAAGTTGGCGGACGTAATGTGATAAAAAGTTAATAAAGTTCAAAGGGTATGAAGAATTTTGCAATGCTCTGTACACTAGTCTGACTTTTCTGTCTGGGATATTACACTAATCCATAAGGTTTACCTAGAAGGCAGTTAGGCTTAAAGATAAGTGTTGTTTTTGTCTGTCTAAGCCTTTAGGGGCGTTGTAATGTCCCGCACTTAAAATACATGAAGCAATACTTTTGAAGCTGTTAGTAAGCACAAAGATGCAAACTCCAAAATTAACAGACCTTTTTTTTGTACCAGAGCAGGTACAAAAAAAAGGTTTAGCTTTAGCCTAGTCAAGTGGGGGGCTAGGCTGGGAATCTTTGAAGCGGTAGAGGGCCACTAAAAAGACAGTAGAAATAACCACAACTGAGTCAAAAATGAATGACACATAAAAGCTAGCCTGACATGTTCAATCTTCATCTGAAGCCTCTGTCATTTCCTGAAATGGGAGCAGTCTGTTGCCTCATGAGAGGAACCCTCCCAGACACATCTGGCAGCGGTGTTGGCAACGGCAGCAGCAACACTGTCCCCCTGGCAAAACACGCCAAACATGCCCAGACGGCCACAGATGTCTTTGTCTTTTAATCTGCCAGGGTGTGAGCCTTCATGTATCATATTTGTCAACAGGAGCACTGTATTTGAAGTGATGAAATCCTAGGAATGGATGTCGAGAAATACTAAAAAAGCCATTATCAGAAGTTTAATACTGGCTGCATGAAAAGGGAGTCTTAACTTTGAAATAATTTTAGACAAACACAGGGGAGGTGACGAGCAGTAAGGCTCATGCTGTGGCTTTCTTGAAAACTGCTGCCAAAATTATGATGAACAGCCATGGGAAATAAAACCCTCAAAGCTATCTGTTAGGTATAGCTATAAAATAAACATATTATCAACTATACTTATGAATATATGTATTTCTTTCTTTCAGAACATCCATTTAGACCCATTGTTTTTTTCAACAATTGTAAATAATTCAGTCATGGCTCACGTCTTGTGCCTGATTCTCTTTTGCTCATCACATTTTTAAAAACATTTCTGCGTTTATGTATTTCTTTAAAAGAGCCCAGCAACAATGCATTTTCAATTATACGACTGAATCTTCCAGAATTTATTTAACATATCCTTTTATTTCAAAGACTCTTTCATGGCATGCTCCGTTAAAGTAAATGCCTTGGACCCACCACATCATAGATCCCCCACCATATATGGCAGAATGCCCATATACAACTATTTTACAAATTCCACATATTTACATTTGTGAGGGTAGGACAGAAAAAAGACATTATCCTGGCGTTCCTCCAAAACAGCCACTTAGCATGGACCCTATCTCGTTCCCTCAGGTCCACTAACCAAATCACAGAGGAAATTAAGAGGTGATTGAACGCTTTCTGTTGTGGCCCCACAGCTCTGGAATGATCCAACTCTGTATTTAAGACACACTCCCTTGGTTGAGATTTATAACTCTCACTTGAAAACAAACTACTATTCTTTGACTTTTAGCACATCCTGAGTCTGATACTAATTGTACTTTTAAGTCTGATTTTATTCTACAGTTAATATATCTTGTTTGCTTTCATAATTGTTTTTTTTTATCTGTCTCTTATAATTCACTTATTGAGCAGACCTTCGGTGATCTAAGTGGTGTTTTTTTAAAGTACTACATAAATAAGTATGGTATAGTATGGTGTAATGTCTTAGAGTTGTTATGAAGACCTGTTGACCTAAAGATGACACCTAGAACTAATTAGTTCTCTTAACAGTAACTTAAAGGAGCTATATCAACATTTGTTTATGTCTGGTTAAGAAAAATGCTTTTTAATGCAGTGTATTATGAGTTAAAAGATGTAATTTGCTAATCATAATTGACTCATAGATTGTGCGATGGAACAAGTCCAGACTTTTTTTTTAAGTAGGAATAAGCAGCGAAACAGGCACTACCTGGGACGACTTTCTCTGCCAATGGCACAACGAGGTGCAGAGTCTTTGCTAAGCAGCAGCTCCTCCTGCATGTGGACGAAAGGATACGTAAACAGAACATGTGCATGTAAGTGTTGACCATTCATATAGGGAAATAAAATGTACCCGAGACGTAGCGTGTTTAGTCTCGTGAATGGCAACTAGGAAGAGATCTCATTGGGAAAAAAAAAAAAAAACAGGCAGGAGTGGGACTTACAGTTCAAACTAAACTGTTTTCCTCAGTCATGGTTCAAATCTGTGCAGGATCAGTCCTAGTTCCTTTATGTAGAGATTTTTTTAACCTCTCTTTCCAGCCTTACTACTCTGCATGGTAATCATCATCATCATCATCTAAACTGACTACTACCTATGTTTTTGTCTTGAGCATCAATTAATAAATTTTTCTAATGACTTTTAACTTCTCAGGGAGTGTTTTGTCTGATACTTTCATGCGACTGCACAGTAATTTACATCGTCTGTGAAGTTACTGCACCATCTTTTTATGAGTCGAACATTTAAATCTATCAGATGCTAAGGTCTGTCTGTACGCTTTTAGATTCTCAGGAAGTGTCGTCGGTGCATTCAACTCTTTGAAAACATCACGTCTTGTGTGTCTGTGTGTTATTTGTAGATCTGTGTGAACTCTGAGCCGGTGTCTCACCGAAATGTTATTATGGCTACATAGTGACAATAAAGATTTTTGATTCTTGGTTCTTGATCATTCAGCCGTACTTGTCATAATCTTAGTTGTTTTCAACTTTTTACATTTTTGTTCTTATTGACATTGGTAGGTTTATGAAATAGGCTGATTTCTTGCAGCGATTTCCTGATCTGTAAAGATGAACATGTCTCTGCATAACTTGAATGGCCTCATCTCTTTTTTTCCTCATTTTAAAGGTGTCTGTGTAACGTCAGATTTCTACCTCCCACTGAATAACAGTTCACAAATGAAAATTGGATTTTTATTTTTATTTTCCCAGTGGGAGTTTATGCTACTGTAATAATAAATGCTTTTTAAACATTTCTTACCAGCCACTGCTGTTTGGTGGGTGTTATGTTAATCTTTACCAGACAGCATTTAAACAATCTAATCAATGCTTTGTGCTCCACTTGACAGCAGACATGACTGTCTGACTGATTGGCATGACTCTAAACTGAATGTAAAGTTAAGCCAGCATTTAACCCAATAGTTTTACAAATCTGTGGCAGAGTCACGTTGAAGCTTTAATAAATTCATAAGAGCTTAAACAGGCAGAAGATGTGTGAACACAACGTGAGCAGTGAGGACACGGCCCGACTGCTGAGCAGAGGTGACGGGAGGAGAGATAATAATAGACATCAGAAAAGATTTTGACGTGAGGAGGCGAGGGGCGGATTTAAAGGTGGGGTGGGTGAAGCGCCATGACAATCTGTCCACAGTCTTCATACTGCTGTAGAAGGCGTTTAGTGGATGAACTCCCTAAGCCCAGACGCATCAAAATGGATTTCAACCAACATTAAAGTCATAATGATAAAGAATACCTTGCACATTTGATGTGCACATAATGTTTATTACAGCTACTTGAGTTTATTAAAGTTTAGGAAAGGTTTGTACATTTTGCTGTTTCAACACTTAATGCAAAACCTAAAATATTGAAAAACCTTAGCGATACATGATTATACATATTTTGTAAGTTTTTCATACTGGTATTTACAACCTGAAACAGTCCTAACCTTGCAGAAATAGTGGAATGCTCTCTTCAGGGTCGGGTGAGTCCCTGCCTCAAGGGGAAGTGTTCAAGTATCTTGGTGTATTGATCATGACGGATGGGAGATGGCGAGGCGGATATGGGCATCATCTGCAGTGATGATGGTGTTGTTTTGATATATAACGGTGAGGAAAGAGTTGAGATCAAAGCCAATGCTTTGATATACCACTCAGTCTTCATCCTGACCCTGTCCGCTGATCATCGGCCATGAATCCTGGCTGAGAGAACGGGATCTTAAATATATGCAACTGAAATCAGCTTCCCCGATATGTTGGCAGACCTCCGCTTTAGAGATAAAGCTCCATTATCCAAGAGCAGCTCAGCATAGAGAGGCTTTCTTGCCTGAATTGAATGGAATGAGGTGAGATATGGTTTTGGGCATCTGATTACGATGTCTCCTGACTCCCCACCTTTGGAGGTTTCTCAGGCATGCGCCTCTTTGAGAAAACGCAGATGCTGACCCAGAATAGAAGGGAATAATAATGCTTTTCTGGTCAACGATCCCCAAGCATGATTATTCATTTGATATTTGTCTTTTTAGTCATTTATGAAATTAATCATGTTTCTGCTTTCTTGTCTGAAACACTTTGAGATTTTAATCAATGAAAGATCTTATAGCAATAAAATAGATTCATGTTACTATTGTACCCAGAAAGACGAACCCGGGGTTCCCTCTCAAACTTGTGCTCTCTGTGCCCTGATCTAAAATGAGTGGAAGACAATAATTGATGCTTTGCTGAAAACTCTGGTTTCTGTGCTCTTTAAAATGTTTGATTTTATGGAAATGAGGTATATATGTAAAAGTACGTATATATTAATGTTGTAGCTGTTAATGCCACTAAAAGCTGATGATGAAAAGAGATAAAACATGAACTACAACTTTTGTTAACCATGTTTCTCCTCTAAAACGTTTAACCATTTGGCTGTGAGGCAGAGATGTTTAGTTTGGAGGTTGGGTATGGTTAGAAATCTAGCTAGTAAAACTTAAAAAGTGGAGCTATTCAAGTTATTTTTGTTGACTTTTAACTTGGGGAAAAACTGACTTAAAGTAGAAAGGGCCATTACTCAGGGTTCAAACGATGAGTTTCTATTATTTCTAAGATGTGCTATATCTTGATTTCAAAGGAGGGAGGATGCTTTACCTGTACAGAGGCTTTCAAGCTAATGGTTATTGAGTCTTTCATGTTTGAACTTTGTGTTTCATGTTAAAATAAAACAGAATAATGAAATATTTCATCCCACAGCGCAGAAGCTTTGTACTCATTGTCACAGTATATCGTTACACATTAAAGGGAACCTATACTTTATAGTTCTTCCTTTTCACATTGAAATCCTCCAGTTGTGATCTATATAAAGTGGTACTGCAATGCTTTGGTCTGAATTCCTTGTCGTTAATTTACCCCGACGTCCCCGTTTTTACCCCTGTTATGAGGTGCGTTTGAGAGCAAGTAGGTACCGTCTCTTTAAATCCATAGGAGACACTTCAAACCCTGCAGAGCGTTCCACTTCACCAGACATTTTTGTAGTATGCTGGGGGACGATGTAATGAACAACAGAACATTTTGACTTATCCACTTGTAGTTTTCGGCCTCCTTCAGCTTGGACACACCGCAAAATAAAAATGACAGATTTGCAAAATTGGTTAGCTGGAGGTCAATGACCTTGTTTAGCAGCTCTGCAGCAACTACTGAGATGTAATTGTTCAAAAAATGTAATAGAGAAAACTAAACAGCTGTACCAGAAAAAAAATAAAAAAATCTGTTGGATCTATATAAGCATGTCCTGTTGATTCAACATTTTTGTTTCATGTACTTAGAGAATGTAATAACACTATATAGATACTACATAATATGAAAGATTTGCGCATTAGCATGTTTAATTTAACTTGATTGAAACTGGATGAATCAATTTAAGTTTTCGCGCGGTAGCAGGTATCCTAAAATTGAAAATTGACACCATTTTGTCATCCTGTGTACTGAGAGACAGTTGTGACTTCAAGTTAAAGAAAATGTTTAAGATCTAATAAAAATAAATTCAATGAGAGAAATTCATTTTCCTGAAATAATCTGTCACCCTGGTCTCACAGGATGCGCCGTGGGTTCACGTGAGTTGTGTACTTGCTGCGCACAAGCATAATCTCAGCCGTCTGTTAGACACTAAAACATAACATCACAATAGATGTGAGAAATACATTTCACACAACACATGAGCCTAGATTCAGGTTCAAACCCCAACATATTTTCTAATACACTGATCAGATAGACACCTTTAGTAATCTACAAGTCGCAGGACAGAAGCCAGTGAGGTTCCCTATTCCTTAAAACCCTGCTGCTCAGTTTTAATTGATCGAATAGTTTTGGAGGCAAATTATTAAGTTGTGTTGAAGTGACCAAATCATCTTGAATTAACACATTATAGGCTGCTGCAAAAGCAAAAGGTTTGTGAGCAACCAATGTCCACTAGTGAATTAAGTAGTTCCAAAAGCATTATTTTCAGTGTTGGAAAAAAATAACCCAAAAAGAATATAAAGATATCTAAGCAGCTCCTGCACAGACTACTTTCAACTTTTCTGCAATGTTTGAGACTCAAAGTACACAACAAAATGTATTTAAGTGCTAAAAATTGGGATGTTTTTTTTTACAATAGGTCCCCTTGAATTCTATAGATGATTGCATTATAATTTAGAAACACTGAGACCCAACCCCTTAGATCAAACAAACAAAACATCTTAGAGAAGATAAAGACAAATCTTTTGAAATAAATTAAGTTGAAACTTACATTACATTTTGTAAAGAAAAAAAAATTGAAGAAAAGAAAAGCAGGCGAACAATTCATGTTTATTTTTATTTCATTTCTTCCATGCCGTTTGGGCTCTAGGATTATAATGTGAAGCAGGGACAGGGGAACACAGAAACATGTCAGGTAAAAAGAACACAAAAGCAACCAGACAGTCTAAATATTCTTGAGATAAGGAGACATATGGTCTCCATTTGCTGCCCATCGGTTTCAATTCAGCGTCCCAGCTCATATCTTATTTCTGCAGTCTGTTTCTGGCACCCGGATGTGCTGACAGCGAGGCATATGGATGCAACAACAATAACTGAAGATGTCACTTCTGTTTCCATGCCTCCGCTTCCCCCGAATTGTGTTCAAATCCATCCTGGTTCTGGTATCTGCCTCCAGATTCAGATGGGATTCAGGAGGCTGCTTTGAATACCAAGCAAGCCGTCTTTGCTTGTTTATGGCACGTTTCCTACGGCGCCGGTTGGTTTAAACAAGATGCCAAATGTAAGGATTTGTACTTAAGGGCAAATAGTGTAATACATTGCACTGTATGCACTTAAAAATCCAATTTAGTGCCTTCAAAAACAAGTATTTTTCTTGTCTATAGCTTTAATATATTTGCCAATAGAATAGGTGGATTTAGTGAGAGAAAGCGTGTGAATATAAAAGAAGAAATAACGTTGAGTGTCAAGATCCAAAATGATGGTTAAGGGAAGTGATAAGCAGAATGTACCAGCCTCTTTGCTGAAGGTCATTTATACTGAATCCTGAAGAACGGATATAATAGGGCTATAGGTAATCAGAAAAGGTAACCTACTGTGCTGATGCAAAAGCACATGTCCATTTTATGCACATTCTCTCGATACACATACGATACAAAAAATATGGCCACGTAATGTTTCACAATAGATGCCAATCATTCACATTTGGACTGACATAGAAAAGTGTTTTAGAGATGCACCAAGAATTGCGGCAAGATAAAGAGAATGGCAGGGTTAAAAGTTTTAAAGTACTCATCAATACTTTGATTATTTATCCATTCTTTCATCTGAGCAGATGTTTGCAAGTCAAGTGTGGTGTGACATTGTGACGTTGCTTCATAGCTGAGTGTGTCATGCTCTTTGTGCGTTTATGAGATTCTCCGGACATTGCAAAGTGTGCAATTCATGATCACATTGGCTTTGCATACACCCACCACTTATTTTCAGTCCCAGTGCATTGATTTGTTATAGAGAGCTTTAGGTAGCATTTTCATCTATTCTCTATTATCTTTGGGCAGCAAAGCTGGATGAGAGATTTAAGGCAAATTTATTTGTATAGCACATTTCAGTACAAGGACAATGCAAAGTGCTTTACATGATGAAAGCACAAGAAAATGAAAACAGAATAAAAGCAAAAATAAAAAAATCTGTTGGAATAAAGTGTGGAAAATTTAAATAAAATAAAACAGGAAAATGGAAACTAAAACCAAATATTAAAAACAGTTGGAGTAGAAACTTAAACTATTGATGTTTCAGTAAAACAGTTTAACTAAAACAGTAAGAGGCAATCGTGAACAAATGTGTTTTTAATCCTGATTTAAAAACTCAGGTTTTTGTTCCAGATAAGTGGAGCATAAGAACTAAATGCTGCTTCTCCATGTCTGGTTCTGGTTCTGGTTCTGCAGAGCAGGCTTGAGCCAGAAGACCTGAGTGGTCTGGCTCCAGCCTGTATTCATCCCATGTTCAATTTATCTGTGATGTCTTTGTCGTGACAATTTAATAAAAACATGTGTACTGTTACAGTCCGGGTTTAGACAACGCAAAAAAAAAAAAAAAGGTACGGTTGAAGTTTAGTTGTTGAACTGGATCGTGGCAGAGCTGGTTCCACAGAACAGGAAGCCTAAAAAACTAAAAACTCGGCCTCTGATTCTGGACCCAGATTTTTTCAAACCATTAGTAAACCTAAAATTCAATTGTCTCGTAGGCTGTAGATTAACAATTATATGTTAGTGTAAGAAATAGCAGATATACCTGTATGGATGTTAACATATGCACCCATATTCGATAAATTAGAATATGCATTTCTGTCAGATAAAAAGAACCTTTTGAAAGAAAAAGAAACATTAAGCTGGTATCAAACACACTTTTTGTTAATCAAGCCCTCATTTTTGCATGAAAAAAAATGCTTTTTTATTGTTCTGATGCAATATTTAAATCTTTAATGCTGTGTTTTTATTAACTGGAGTTGGAAAAAATGTAACTAACAGAAAAAAGGCTTTAAAACAACATAGGTCTGTGTTAATCTATATAATATGTTTCCCTTAGTGAATTGAGTTACTGAAATAAATATATTTTTAATAATATTCCAATGTATTGAAAATGACTCTATTTAGGTTGTAGCTGTTCATGCAGAAATGGAATTTAAACACATACATTCATAGTTACACTAATTTCCAATGCAAATCCATTCATAGAACACTGTAAAATGACATTTACTGTGTGTACTTGAGTAGTTCACCGCTGAGTGTGAAACCAGCAGGGCGAGAGTCATCTCCTCGGAGCAGGAAGTCCTGACTCTCAACTGGAAACAAGGAAAATTATTCCTCCAGATATGGGGAAAAATCCCCACTTCAACGGCAGCAGTTCCATTATTTCACAGCCCTTTCACAAACAGATTAAGGCAGGATTTTGTAATTTCCATGTTTGAAGAAAGGGCCGATGCAACAGGGGGTAAAAGTCTGACCCGACTCTGCACCAAGAGAAGCAGTTGCAGCCCAGAAGCAGCTGACTTGTTTACGGGCGAGTCAGCTTCCCCGATGCGGGAAGTGATGCAATGATGACGTATGGTTTGTGTGACCTGCCGGCACAGGATTTAAAATCATTAAAGAAAAGTTAAAAAGCAAGATTGGTGCGTAAGCTCAAAGCATATTCTCCGTCAACAACAGGATTACCGCACAGAGTTTGTCAACCATTATTGTTTGGCATAGTATGTGGATACTTCAAGCATGACTAGTGCTGATGTCAGTGCTGCACTGCTCCTTCATTTCTAATAGCGCACATCTTTGTTGGATATCCTTGTTTCCACGTTTGATTCATTGATCATATTGGGCAAGACTTTGAGGGTTTTTGACCAAATGTTTTGTAAAAGAGGCTTTGGAGCCTTGTTGCTTAGTGACGGCAGGGTGGAACATGCAAGAATCAGACAGAATGCCGTTCCAGTCTGTCATGTTAAAGAGGTCGCTCAGCTGAACTGTGCATCTACGGCCCAACCCTCAAACATGGTCATGGGATAAGGATCGAGGCTGACAGAAAAAGATCTTGGAAAGAAGGACCTAGAATGAGCTTCCTCTGTAGGGGGGCTTGTCTCAGCCTGAGTGATAGTGTGAGGAGCTCGAGCTCGAAGGAGCTCAAAATAAGTCAGCTGAGGTGGTTGGGGCATTTAATTAAATGTCCTCTGTCAACCCATTTTGGAGGTTTTCCTGGCACTTCCACATGGGAGGAGACTCATAACCCCACTGGAGGGACTATTTTTTCCCCTCTGGACAGGAAACTTCTTTGAATCGCCCGTTAGGAACTGGAGTGCGTCACTGGGGAGATAGAAATTTCCCATCTGGGCCTGTTACTGTCTTCCCTGGATCTTGAATGAGCGTACGATGAATTAAGGGGTGAAAAAAAAGACGAGGAACTGTGCTCGTTTCGAAGGTTTGCTTCAGTTCAGAGCTCCGAGTGTGTCTGCAGACTAAACGCTTTGTTGCTCAACTGATGAGTTACATGATTAAAAATGAATCGAGTGCGTTGTAGGATCCCCTCCAGTGTGATGAAACGACTTCCAGTCTCGTTACTGTTGCAAAACGAGTAGCCCATGACATACTGAGATTTATTCCTGCGCCTGATTTTTCTTGTCATCTGTCGAGTCGTATTCAGGGACATTAGTCCGGTCGTGACATTTGATCTCAGAATTACATGCACTGCAGATTTAGAACCATCAGCTTCTGGCTTAAGGTCTTTGGCCTCAGGCTTACACTCCAGTGTCATGACAACAAAACCCAGCAGCAACAAATTAAAGTACTTGAGTTGGAGTTTCTCCACTTATGCATGAGATGAATCCAAATGAGAAAACTGGCAATAAGTGGCTTGGATTGATTTCTGTGCCTGTTTGTTTTACTGTCTTAAATTTTCCACAATGGAATGAAAATAGGGAAGGTAAATATATATTTTTTTAAATCTTGAGGCAATCTTGTCACACATTGTACCTGGAGGGCAGCAGATGGATTTAATGTGACGTGTGTGTCGGGAAAGAGAATCGGCGTCAGCAGTTCAGCTGATGGTTTCCGACACAAGCAGACCGTGATGCAGTCGTCTCTGGGAGAGGGAGAAGCAGTCAGGATGTTTATGATACTATAGCTAACTTCATTATCCGAGCGCAGCTGTGAGGTAAATAGGAAAATGTCTTGGATGTGGAATGTCGACAATAAAGACCCATTTGCGGCTAATTCGGTCCTCCACATCCTCTCTGAGTGCTCTCTGCTTCGTACTGTGCAGATAACAGCTGGCCTTCCTCTCATTTAATACCTTATTTCCTCCACAGTGCAGCCTTAATGCCTTCATCAGCCTCTAAACAAATAACAGCATTAAGAGGTATGTGTGTTTCTTTTTTTTTTCAAATTAATTTCTCAGACGGTTTTATAGAACTGATGTTTCCCCCTGAGCTGAATTAAAGGTACCGCATCAACATGTGTCTCGATGCCCCTCTGTGTCTTTCAGTTTGGTAGATTTCAGTATCCTCTCCCAAACATTATTGTGTAAACTAAATTCTGCTTGTGAGATCTAGGTGGCATTCAAAGGAACGGGTTTAAGCTGCTTTTGTATCTCTACCTTTTCATATGGTGACAGAAATGCTTTTAGTCCCCTGTTAAGCCATTGTTTGAGAAACGCTTAAAATATCTTCAGGCACAACAGCAGCACAATTATTTTAACAAATATCCAAAAAAGAAGGCATGTATGTACATTGTTAAATTCAACATATCAATTGAAGGGATTACTTCATAATATTGGCTTATCTCATCCTTTTTGGGGGGGGTTGTCCCACAGATGTTGGCTCCTGTGGAACCAGCTCTGAATCACTGTGTGTGAAGCAGAACCCTGTCTACTTCTAAGACTAGGCTTCCAACTTCACCTTGTGGTGAATCTTATAATCTTAAATTATCTCAGGCTATCTCTGTAACTATGCTGCTAAAAGATTTGCCTGGAAAGGACACACTGACCACGTTTTTCTCACTACTGTTCTTTACTCTCAATTTATAAATCCTTAAATGTTGCTGTCCTTAAAGCAACACTGTGTTATTTTTGACCTATTAGCTTGATTAAAAATATCTAAAATTATTCCTAAGGTACAGTACTGCACTTGGCCCGCGTCCATGCTCCTTGCGGACTAGCCTTCTCAAAAACTCACCTATGTACCTTGTTGGATCCGTCGCTGAACGGATCATGTGACCTACAGCTGCACTCTAGGTCCCATGACCCATTCTAGGTTATGGCTCTCTGAGCTCAGACTGCTGTAAAAACAAAACAAAACGGATATGACACTTACCTGATCAGACATATGTTTGGTTCTATGATGCAGGATTTTAATCTAGAGGGGTGAATGTGGCCTTGTCTTTACAAGTAACTCCATGACTTCTCAATCTACTGCTCCAAAGTGGTCTGCTATCAGATTCCAAAACAGAGAGGGAGGCTGTTTAATTTTGCGACAGTGCAGTGTTGCAAGTGGCCTTGGGGGGCACTAAACCTGGAAATTACAAGTCTAGCGCTCCCTAGTGGCTAAAGGATACACGTTGCTGGCCCTGTGTTTCATGCTTGACTGTGTTAACTTCCTAGAAGGAGTCCTCAGCTAAGGTAATATCAAATAACTTAATGTTTTCTATGGATGATACACTTAACCCTACCTTTGTCTATTGAACCTTGTCTCATTGCTTGCCAAAGCCATTAACGGAGCTACTGCTGCACCCAACCACATGGACTTTTGGTTTTATTGCATTGATAGTAGTACTGGCTCCGAGGCAAAGGTTGAAAATACTTAATGAGACTTAAAAACGTCATAGTCAAAGTCTAGACTTTAGCCTTTAAATATAATGTGAACAGGCTGTTAAATCTCAAAACCTCTTCAGTGTGGCTGAATCAAAATAATTCTGCAAAGAAAAGTGGGCAAAAATTCCGCCAGAGGTTATCTTGAGGGTCACCAGCAGCTATCAGACAATCTTGATGCTGTTTGCAATAACAGGTTCTAAGTTAACATGGAAAGTAGATCTGAAACAAGTAAGAAAGACAAAATAGCAAAAGGAGAGCTAATTTGTAACAGTGAGAAACCTGTTTTCAAACTACTTTATTCCTGTAGCTCACACCTGTACGGTAAATTATTTCTTATCTTATTCTGTGAAAGCGGAACATACAGCTAGTTTTTGGAAACGATGAACATGCAGAGCATGGAACTAGAACCGTTCGGTAAGCAGAGACTGCGATTATGATTGGTTTTGATGTTTTTCTTTGAGAAGAGAAGTAAAGTACCTGGAGACTATATTCGTTGTGAATTGGCCTTATTTAAATATAACAAATTGAATGGAAGCAATTGTGTTGCATATGAATAAAAGAAAAAAACTGGCTTACTAAAGAAACAAGCAAGGTGGGAAGGATAAAAAAAAAATATTCCAAGCGCTTATAGAGCAGAAGAAATAGAGGAGAGGAGGAGGCTGGAGGAGTAAAGAAAAAAAGGATAAAAAAAACAATCACCTGGGATTGTATTGATTGACTCAAAGTGTATTTTTTGCTCCACCCAGAATAAGGCAAATGCTGTGGGAAGAGCAAGGCGAGAAGGTGAAGATGTGCATGCAGAAAGCAGAGATATATTATTCATCTAAGTCAAGCGTTGCAGGCCCACATCTAACACTTTTCACCGTGTGCCTGACCTTGTGAGTCTGAGTGAAACACGCCTTTGTTTTTACACTTTTTGTGCAAATCATCCAAAGCCATCCCTCTGTACCTCTTTCAGACAAACTTCTGCCTCACTGAAAATAAAACTCATGTTAAACTGAGATGTGAGCTGTCGCAGGGGAAACTTTGGATGAATTGGGCACACAGATGACAAATACACCAGCCTTTTCTCATCCTCCACTTCTGTTTTTCTTCTGGTATGCATGGAATCCCATGTAAGTGAGCATCGCTCGGGTCAGAGTGGGAGTCTGATTGGGTCAATATTCAGCTTTAAATACAGAGAACAGAAAATCCATCATACATACAAATCCTTTGTAGCTGTGGCCACAGTAACAGTGAACTTTGGGAGCTGTGTAATTAACAGAGCTCGCCGCTGTGTTGTGGATTCTCTATGGTGGCCTTTGCCTGCGCATGTGGGAGAGAAAGAAAACTCAATGTCAAATACCAAATTCAAAAAGATTGAAAGGGTTTTGCTGATATGGCGCTGCTTATTAATAATAAAAAAAACACACAAAAAAAAGCACCAAAACATTCAATGTTTGAAACAAAGCAGCTGACCAACAGCTTTTTATTGACCTGAACACAGAAGAATGTCATCTCAACTAAGGCCTAAAAATGAAGGTATTTTGACAGCTCCAGATCTAATGTCTGTGCCCTTTGGCCAAATGGAAATTCAATCGTCTATCCATGAAAATTAATATCTTGGAAAACTCAAGCCAGTGGAACAGCTTTGACTCTGTTGACGACTTTGTGTTTGACCTTTTGGGTAGGAAAATTAGATTCTGAGCGGCAAAGTCGGCTAGTCGACCATAATGCTGGCACTGGTTCTCCTCTGTTTGCTTGTGAACGTCAGCATGAAATTCCGTAAGCCTTATTGATAGATTTTAATTGGTTTCTTCCATGGCTTGACCTCATTATTCAATGTGAAAGTGTTTATTTTTTTTGCTGTTTCACACATTCAAAAGAAAAACATGTTTATATTTAGGCGGCCTCTCCTTGGGGGAAAGCTGAGCTGCTTATCCTGGCAGCTGTGGCGTCGCCATGAATGTCAGAGCTGTTGTCTGTGGCTCAGCTCAGTGTGCCAGCGGCTGCTCAAATTGATGCCTAAGCCACTGTCCATTACAAGGACAGTCATTATGCTTATTAAGGACTCTGTGTTTTCCATTGTTTTTCTGCGGGCCCTTCACAGCTGTTGGTCAAGTCTGAACAAAGAGGGCCGGATGAGCCGGACTATCCATTATCCTGCGTTGAGCTCCGGCCATCACTCACCAGCAGAAGCCATTGTCTCAGTTGCGACTCTTTTCTCTCAAATTAGCACATCTAATCATCTCTTCAGTGATTACAGGACCAGGCTGACAAGCAGCTGGAGACATTTATGTCTTGTATGGGAAGCCTTAGATAACAAGTGGTTCACAAATATGATTTTGTCTTTGCCATGTTAATTTATTTATTTATTGCTGTCTTTAAATTAGCACTGTGTAAGTTTTGTCCCAGGTATTATATAAAAGTAGACAATAGTTTTCACACAGCAATCTATTTAATATAAAAAAAATTAAATCTGTTTGTGGGAAAACTAAGTATGCATCCTTGCGGCTTCCAGTGGAATCATGAGGGACAGTAGGCACCGGATGTTGTTAATCAAATAATAAATCAAAACGAATTTGACTTAAGAATTGTTTGTTTTCTAAAGTCTGGAAATTGTTTATTTCTGAAATGTGGTTGTAGTGATGGACTCACACCTAAACTTTCACGGACATATAAAAACAGTCACAAAGTCAGCCTTCTATCAACGGAAATTAACATTTCCGGGATTAAAGGACTGATGCCCCCACGAAATCTTAAGAAACTCATCTATGCATTTTTTAGTCGCATTGATTACTGCAATGGTGCCTTCACAGGTCTGCCAAAAAATTCTATCAGATAACTGCAGCTGATCCAGAACACTCCTGCTCGTGTTCTCACTAAAACCAGGAAGATAGAGCACATCACCCCAGTTCTAAAATTCTTACTCTTGACCCCCTATAGCTCAGAGAACAGACTTTAAAATTATTATTTTAGTTTATAAATCACTGAAAGCTTAGCACCAAAATACATTAAAGACCTGTTGTTGCTGTATCAACCATACAGACACTCAGATCTTCTGGTTCTGGTCTACTCTGCAAAACCAGAACTAGAACCAAACATGTAGAAGCAACATTTAGTTTCTATGCTCCACAAATCTGAAACAAATTTCCACAAAACTGCATATCAGCCAAAACACTAAGTTCCTTTAAATCAAGACTGAAAACTCACCTGTTTAGAGTTGTTTTTCTGCCCATACTAACAGGAACACTGACCAACATATTTGATGTGTACTGATGTTTTCACTTGAAATATTTTCATGTTTGTTATTGGTCTCACAACCAGTGACCATTTTGATGTGTTTATGATCTTTTTATGTTTTCATGATGTAAAGCACTTTGGACCGCCTTGCTGCTGAAATGTGCTACAAATAAACCAGACTTGACATGACTTAAAGCTATCGCCCCCTTGAATGAGAATCAAATAAACCACAAGCCCATTTTAAGTCTGTTTACATTTTAACAAACATGGTACTGGTAACTTTAAATGTAGCTTTTTTTCATGCTGTGTTTCTGCATTTCTGAGGGTCTACACTAGGAAGCCCATTCTTCATCTTTCCATGGGTGTTTTTGATTTGTGTCTATGTGTTGCATTCAGAGCTGACATCTCACCAACATTTCATTATGGCTGCATAATAGCAGTAAGGATTCTTAACTGATTCTACACTGTTAAATATTCATTTCTAACTGATGGGGATCTGATCAGCTGATTTTTGAGCATTCCTTCTTTCCCCTTATTGGGGATGGATGGGTTTTGCATCAATCTGCTGAGACCTGAGAAGGCATCTCTGTCCATGGTTCTGAAACAGCAAGACTGGCAGAAGTAGCTGTCCCTGGTGCTGACCCTTACTGTGGAGAGTTGGATGACTTAAAAACCAAAAAAGGGCACTTGTACATCTTTGTGTGTGTGTGTGTGTGTGTGTGACAATGTTCTTAACAACAGGACATGAGGTGGTATGTTTTCACACCCCTTGAAATTTATTTATAATTTGTTACGTTACTGCCTTAAAAGTTAATGTGTTTTTAGGCTTTACATATGAAAAAATGCGACGTCTATAGTGTAAAGTTGAATGAATAGAAATATGCTTTTTAGGATTATTTTTAAATAAAAACCTGAAAAGTGGGGTGCCTAATTTTTATTCGGAACCTTCTAATATGTTACCCTTAAACAGTGCCTGTGTTATTTAATCTAATTTTAAGCCTGTGAAGGCCTCTGAGGTTTGTTAGAGAATATTAGTGGACAAACATAATCGGGAAAATTAAGAAACACAGCAGACAGGCCAAAGAGAAATTTGTGGCAGAATTAGCTCATAAAACACGTCCCAGGATTTTTATCACCTCACATAGCTCTGTTAAATTAATTATCTAGGAAAAGAGCATGGTAGAACTGCAAATCTACCAAGACATGGCCATCCCTTAAAATGACAGGCCAGGCAAGGAGGGGAGAAATCAAGAGGCACATAGTAACTCTGAAGGAGCTTTACTGATCCACAGCTTGAGAGAGAGAATTTGTTCACAGTATAACCCCTGGTTGTGTATTGCACAAACTCAGACTTTATGGAAGAGGAGAAAGAGAAAAACAATAAAACAAATGGAAAGAAAGCCAAAATAGCTCCCATTTGCAGTTCGCCACAAGGCATGTAGGGGACATAGCAAAAAATGTGCTCCAGGTTGAAGAGACCAAACTGAAACTTTTTTGTTCTACATGCAAAATGTAATATTTTCTAAAAAAAAAAAAAAAAAAAAAAAAAATCATCATATCATATAATGCCCTAAACACACCATTCTTACAATGAAAGATAGTGGTGGCAGCATCACACTGTGGTGCTGGTTGTCTTTAGCATATAGAAGGAAGCTGGTCAGAGATAATAGAAAAACAGATAGAGCTAAACACAGGACAATTACGCCCTTAGAGACTGCAGAAGTCTTAAGGAGAACAACCCTGAACATACAGTTAGAGCAGCAAGGGAATGATTTAGATAAAAGCATGTTCACAGTTAAAGAGCAGACGTAAATCCAACTGATAATTTGTGACTTGATAATCTGTTCACGGACATTCTCCGTCCAATTTGACTGAGTTTGAGCTTTTTTGCAGAGGATTGGGTAAAGATATTAGTCTCTAGAATGGCAAAGATGGCAGAAACATACTGTACCAGAAAAGATTTGCATTGGTGATCACAGCAATTGGGGAAATTATTTGGAGTGTTGACTCCGGAGGATTAAATACAAATGCAAAGCATGTTTTTTTTATTTGCTATTATACTTTTTTTTTTTAGACTCCTTCCATCTAACACTTATACTCTACTAGGTTTTAGTCTTTCACAAACTTTGAATACAATGCATTGCAGTTTGTGGTTGTAATGTAACAAACTACATAAAAAGCTCAAGTGATCTAAATAGTTTTTCAAGCCACTGCATGCCTGTTAATTTCATGATGAGTACCCTGGAACTCGCTACAATGCCTTAAATTAGCCACTTAGAACCTACTTAGCTGCACTTCAGATGCCTTTAAATGCTTTGGCATGAAATAGTTCTCTCAGTAACCTGAGCAGCATTTATGCCTCGTCTGCACCCCCGTTGGCCTGCGTCAAACTGACAGCACAGTGGCTCATTGTTTTTGTCTGCAACCTGTGAGTCAGGGATGATGAACTGTGAATCACAGTCTGATCGTCTGAGCAAGTCCCCCTCTGATTCCTGTTATCGTCCTCCTGTGCTGAGTTCAGGTCTTTTTAAAGTTTCCTTTCACATGAGCCCCAACTTTGGCTGAAGTTACAAGAGATTTCTCAGCCTTTTGAAGCTGTTGCCAACTCTGAACTTTCTCCAATTTCCAGACGCTATTTAAATCACTTTGTTGTTGAACATTTCCCAAACAGGAAGGCTTTACTGCCATGCTTGAAAGAAGAAAATGAATGTTGATTGCAGTGAAATTTCAGTCTTTCAAGCTTTGATTCCATTCACGTTTCTGTGACCTTTGCTAAAGCAGGTGAGCTGCTCCCCAACTGGTCTGAACAATTGTGCATGTTTGGCCATGTGTGCTATGCTTGGTCTTGTTGTTTTGAGATGACTTTTTTTGTGCAGCCTGGATAGGCTGTGCTCCGATAGAAAAGGCCCAGCTGCCACCCTCAGTTCTGGCATGCGGAGCCTCACCAAGGCTGCTCCTGGACACAGAGATTAGGGAATGAATGGATTTAAATGAAGCTGAGGCAGAAGAGACATGAAGCACAGCCGAATGTAAAGGTAGAAAAAACAATGAGCCTTAAAAGGACGGGGACATTTGGGGGATGACTAAAAGGAAAAGCGAGAGATAAAGCATGCATTTAGAAGTGAAGGTGAAGAATAGCTGCTATAGAACCGGTTTTCAGCTCAAAATACCACCAGTCACTTACCTGTGACTTATTGAAGTAAGAGTTATTTAAAACCTGAGCATATAAAAAGCCAAAAATCAGCAAATCTATTTCGCAGACTTGGGTGAGAGAGATTGTTGTTGTTCTTTTCCTTTTAGTTTCAGGATTAAACCAAGACTCAGTTTGTCTTTTTGTCCAAGCAGTACAAAAGCGTTTGTCCTTGAAAGCTATTAATCTGAATCCTGGCATGATTCTACAAATTTAGCTGTTTCTCATGTAATCGTTAGCTCTTGATTCAAAGCATTTACGTATGCCTTGCACATTCCCACTAAATGCTGAGGTTCCCATTGATCTTTGTAAAGGGGAAAGGGTGACTAATGGTGATTACTGGTGTCACGTCACCCATTGTCCGCTGGGGTAGGATTTGCAATACCTCTTCAATTGCTGGTTAAAAAACACAGAATTAACCAATCACATGCCAGCAATTCAGTAAAGATTCTTCCTGTGGTGAGCAGACCTTGCTGAAGATTAAACCGAGCATCAGGATGGGAAAGAAGGGGGATGTAAGGGACTTTGGGACAGTTGAGGTGCCTGACAGTTCGGTCTTGGTAGTTCAGAAGCTGCTGATCTTCTGGGGATTCCCCACACAGCCATCTCACAGGTATATAGCAAACATTGGACGCTAAATGGACGAAAATACTTTGATAATTTCGGAGGTGTTGGGTTGGACTTATTTGGTTCAAACAAGGACATTCCAAAAAAGTTAAAAATCAAAACAACTGGACTTTTTTCGGAGGTTTGAAGACATTTCGCTTCCCATCCAGAAAGCTTTCCCAATCCAAATGTCTGGAGTAGTGTGGAGTTCCGGATGACTGAGAATCTTCACCAGCATGTTCAAACAAGGGGTGCAAACTACCATCTGCATCTTGAAGTGGATGGGCTACATCAGCAGAAGCCCTCCCCAGGTGGCCCCTCCTACCTTGTAGTACTAACTGAATGTCATTTAGATGCCACAGCCTCCATTAGTATTGTTGCTGACCATATCTATCCCTTTATGATGACAGTGTACCAATCTCCTGATGACTATCTGTCACAAAGCTCAAATCATCTCAAACCAGTTTATGGAAGTCGGCAATGAGTTTACAGTACTTCAAGGTTCTCCCCAGTCACCAGATCTCAAGCCAATGCAGCTTTTTTGTGATGTTGCGGAACAGGAAATTTGCAGCCGACAAACTGACCAAAGCAAACTTTCGCCAATAAAACAGCTGTTGAATGCATGTCTATGTCCTGGCTTTAAACCATCTCTGCAGCCTCAAGTACTGTCTAATCAAAACGGTGTTCTGTTTATTCTGATCCTTTTTTTTTTTTGTCCAATATATTTAAGTCACTTTTGCAATATGAACAGAAATTATTATTCACACCAGTCCTGGTTTTATTTAGCATTCCATCTTTGAGAGGATCCAAACTTTAGCCTCTGTGCTAAAACCAGAAGCTCTTTATCACCTATTCTATATAAAAGGCACACACACCGCATTCCTACTGAATGGCTGCATTAGATGAAAAAAAGTAAAGAGGGATTTAAAAGGAGCAAAATTGTGGTAAAAGCAGCGCAACACTCACACCATCTTACACCCATGTGTGCACTTGATGTGTTCAAATTGTCACATTTCACTCAGCACCACTTTGTCCTTCCGACTCCTGCCGAGTTACATTACAACCGATGAAAACGTGTATTTCACGCACAGAATGGAGCGGACATGTACCTACTTAAAGTCAGCAGATCAGAGGACTGATGCAGAAACAATTTTCAGTCTGATGCACACATAAAAGCCGAGCTGCAATTGACCTTCACTTCCATGAAAACCCCAGTTCAGTCTGTCTATAACTCCATTCGATGGCATCCATTGTGTGTCTCTTAGTGCTTCAGTGAGAAGCATCATCCATATCTGGATGAAATGCGACATACTGTCCTCACTTTAAAGAGCTGTCTGACATTTGAGCTGTTGCTCAGCAGGTGTCAAACAAGTTCACAAAGTTGCGGCTGTGTTTTCTCGCTTCATTTCTTGCTTTTCATTCAGTCACGTTGGGTCTCTGTGGCAGAAAAGATGTTAGTCTTGTGTTTGGCACATTTGTAAAGATCATGAAAATGTTTTACAAATTTTCTGTCCAGCTCTTTTCATTATTTGTTTTTACATTCAAACAACTTTGACCGTGCAATGAAGGTATTGCTCTATGTTGTTATCAATAAATCATCCTCTGACTCAATTCAGACACCTTAAACACGCATTTACTCCTCAGAAATACATTTTAATTCTGTGTTGCTTATATTATCCGTAACATGGTTATAGGTATAATGTCCACTAGGAGTTGTAAAATATGAAATCTTACCTTAGAAAAATGTGAGAATGTAAGTGATCATGATGGAGTATGCAATCTGTAAACATAATTTTTGATTAAAAAAATGTTTAGGTTTTTGAGCTTTGTGTATAAAAATGAAAGTTGTGCCCCAAAATGTCCAAAATGAGGGAGTGTGGTGAAACTGGATGACCTCTACACATTTATGGGCAGTCCTGCTAAGGATAAGTAAAAAGCATTAAAATAGATTGATATGTTGTTCCAATAGCATTGCATCACTCTGAACAACAGCTATTTAATTAAATTGTATTTTCCTGCATTCGTGAAAAAGACGAATGAGGGGAAGATGGAGCGGGAGATCGACAGCCGGATTGGTGCGGCGTCTGCTCTGAAGTGGGCGCTGTACCGGTCCGTTGTGGTGAAGAGAGAGCTGAGTCAAAAGGCGAAGCTCTTGATTTACCGATCGATCTACGTTCCTACCCTCATCTATCGTCACGAGCTTTGGGTCGTGACCTAAAGAACGAGATCTCGGATACAAGCGGCTGAAATGAGTTTTCTCCGTAGTGTGTCTGGGCTCTCCCTTAGAGATAGGGTGAGGAGCTCAGTAATCTGGGGAGGACGCTGCTCCTCCACGTCCAGAGGAGCCAGTTGAGGTGGCTCGGGCATCTGGTCAGGATGGCTCCTGGACGCCTCCCTGGTGAGGTGTTCCGGGCACGTCCCACCGGGAGGAGGCCCAGGGGAAGACCCAGGACACGCTGGAGGGACTATGTCTCTCTGCTGGCCTGGGAACGCCTTGGGATTCCCCCGGAGGAGCTGGCCCAAGTGGCCGGGGAAAGGGACGTCTGGGCCTCCCTACTGAAGCTGCTACCCCCGCGACCCGACCCCGGATAAGCGGAAGACGATGGATGGATGGATGGATGGATGGATATATATTTTCCTGCAGTCAAGATTGTCTGGGTTTCAGTTTGGTGCCATTTTCTGTTGGTCTGTGTGTCCAGAGGACCTTCATCAGAGCCAACATCACCAAAACCGCCTTCATCAGAGCCATAGATGCTTGAGCTACCGTCATTGTCATCTTAACCCACCTAATTCTCCTATTCAGAGCTGCCATGATGATCATATTTTACATAAGACACTTTGACACTGTCACTTTTATCAAGGCCATCTTTGCTTAACCCCTTGCTTCATACTCGGCATCCTCCTTTTCCCGGCATGAGCCACCACCATCAATATGTGTGTAGCCAAACTGCCATCATCACAGGCATCTTCTAACCAGGCCAGCCGGATTGATAATGCGTACTACCCTCCATTCTGCACATTATCAATCTGGGATTGCAAGACAAGGTACTTCTTCTTTCAAAGATGAAACCTTTGAATTCTTACAAAATAAATGTGATAACAGCCGCTATGCATGTGTCCTCCTGCGCTGCCATTTCTAATTTGGTTTGGCTGTGGACTCTGGGGAAATTGCTTTCGTCACAGCGGTACATCCCGCCTTAAACCACAATACTGCTACGTGATTGGCCCAAACCGTTTTTGGTTCGGAGACAAACGGCTAAAGCCGAAGCGGTACAAGGTGGATTGCCATGTGTTTGTGAATGTACCGCGAGAATTCAGCTTGCAGGCAAGGTAAGGCCTGCAAGCCGGGCCACTTTCCCCATTTTTAGTATCCTTATTCTCCTCTTTAGAGTCACCAGCAACATCCTCTCTCCCATAACTATCATTATCCATAGATTCCATCATTACCAATATTGTGATCATCATCCCCATCATCATTAACATCATCATCTTTGTCCTGCCTGTTATCATCTTTGTTCTTTCTGCTTAAATCACCATCACCAGAGGCATTGTCACTTGAACCACTATCACCATCGATGGTGATCTACCAGAGCTGCTTTCAGGACCATCTTCTTGACCTGTGCTGTTATCATAGTCTCTACCCAAGTCATCATCATCTCCACCAAGCTGCCATTATCACCATAAAAACCTCCATTGTCACCAGAGAGGCGACATTGTTTTCACAGCTCAAATCAGACGGTCAGAGCTGTAGCCAGCCTCTGCTAGAGCTACGATCATCAGGGCAACCCAAGAGACCTCCAGCTTGTTCATTCACTTGTCCTACTTGTTTCATGGTCCATGAGGGCCTGCCTCAACCTGCTCAACCTTTAGCTCCGGTCCCTGAGACGCTTGAGGATAACCTGTCCCCACCAGGGGCTGTTCAACAGCTGGTTCATTTATGGCTCATGCATCAAGCCCATGTTAAAATACCCAAACATGAGAATGTAAAGGTTAAACAAATCTCCAAAGCTCACTGTTAGAAAAGTGCACCATGATCACAATTTTAATACTTCTACACAGCTTTCCCAGGGGTGCCAATAATTTTAGAGGAAACTGTAGATGTACTGAGCCGCTCTGCGAGCCTTTCTTGGATGTTTTCTGCTCGGAGAACGTTTTGAACTCTAAATAATGTAAACATTCCATGTATTCATTTATAATTCACTTCACGGTCAAACTCATTATTCATTCAACAGCTACACTCTCCTGAGCAACGCTCTTCGTACCTCTGACGGCTGCACACGCTCAGTCAGGTGGCTAAAAGCCTTTATGCATACACGGGAAATATGCAGGACATGCGAATAGGAACACTGACAGATGATGACTTGTGCATAGGCTTCCTCCGCACTCCACACCCAGGGAGTGATTTTGACTCGAGCTGACCTCCGAAGTGGATTCTTTCCCAGTGCGACGGAGGAGCCGGTCTTTGGTTCAGGTAAGAGGAGGGACTTCTTGACTTAAAGTGTTGGTGACAGGAGCTCCAGCGTTCGCGCGGCCCAAAGAACATGACACTGTTCATGTGTTTCCTGTGGGTACACCTGCGAGTGTGTCTTTCCTGCTAGGCACACCGACGGATAATGCAGAGGTAAACTGGAGCAGAATGAGGGCGAATGTCGTCTCTTCTGATTCGCCCATTGCCAGGGAAAGTTACAGCAATCAGTAAATTATTCATTTCAATTTTTACTTGGGTAGTAAACACCCCCGCCTCCCCCAGAGAGTAACAATCTTACTTTCAAAGAGCAAACAAACAGCAGAGAGCCAAAATTCTGTTTGTCTGCGCAAGAGTTTAAACATATGTGACGGCAGACTTAACATTTAACTTGGAAATGTGCCTCGACGGTCTCTGTTGGTATTTCATCTTTGGTTTTCTATCTCGATGCACAAAAATATTGCAAGTGGGTAGCTCTCCAATCATTAGCGGGATTTAAAGCAGCTACACCACCATAATTGAGAGGAGGGGAAAAAAAAAACATTGTAAATGAGGCAGATTTTGTCTCAATTAGACCTGGGAGTTGGTGCCTTCCTCTTGCGCTTTCGGCAATTTGAAAATGCCAGAAGAGGTTCTGCATTCCAATTTTCACTGTAGCTCCGTTTAATGAGGCTTAAATGTGAACCATGGAAATCAATAAAGAGCTCCTGCTGTGGATGCAGACAACTTCCCCCCCACCCCCCTCAGTTCAATTTAGTGAAAAGTCTCACAGCTTTGATCAGCATTTTGAATGCAGGCACAGAGTAAATACAATCTCCGTCCTGTATCTGTGAGGTGCACACTGTTGGGGTTTGATGTATAACAGGTAATACCTTTTCGTAATGTTACTGTGATGTCAGCAGCTGTAAAATGGCAGCAAAACAAAGGCAACAGTGGCAGCATAATTCCGAGTTATTACTTCCAGACTAAAATAACTCTGCTGCGAGCAACGTGAAATGACACTTTGATTGTGTCTAGTTCCTGGAGCACAAAGTGTAATGAAGTAAAACTGAGTTGTGTCTCTGGGCTCTTGGTTTCAGTTGCAGCAATCAGGGCCGAGGTGTGTAATCACTCCTGTTCATAGAGAGAGATCTCAGACCAGAGAAGATTCACAGCTTTATGTCAGTGTAACAGTTTGTGTAAGACGGAGGGTCGGTTGTTGTCCTTTACATTAGAAACTGTTTACACACTCGGATAATTTGCTTGTGACAAGATAATGCTAGAGATTTAGAATGGGGTGTAGAGGTAAATAGGTGCCTTATAGAAAGCCTGAACATCCCTCGCTGAAGGACCACTACCTGTTTTATTTTGGGGTATTCCAGAAGAGATATGTAGTCTCCCCTGTGAGATGGAGGTCTGGCCACGGATGCATCATGAGATGCTCAAATCACCTCAGCTCACTCCTTTAAGTGTAAACGGGCGGTGACTCCACATTGTCACAGATTCCTCACTACCTCTATTGCAGAAGGAGCTCAAGTTAGACATTAGTATTTGATCTATTGTGTGTGTTCTTGATCATTATCTCCTCGCCATTGGTGAAGATTGGAATATTAATGGACTGGTAAATCTATAAATTTGTTTTTTAGCTCCTTTTTTCAACTTTACACACCAACGCAGAACCCTTATTGCTCCGAACCAAAGCTCTGATAGATCTGAGATTTTCTGCTCCAAAAACCTACATTTGAGCCAGACCCCAAGATACTTAAACTCCTCTGTTTGAGGACAAGAGCCACCTTCAACGTGGAGACGTCATTCTAACTTTTCTCTGTTGGGAACCTTGAACTTTGAAGTGAGCGGAGCAGACACTTGGCCACATCGCACTCGGCTCTAAGCTGCACTAGGTCACACAAGGTTATGACTTTAAAATGCCAGCAGGATCTGATCATCATAAAATTAAAAAATAAAGTTCTCAAATCAAACACTCTCTCACAACTTTGCCTTGAAATCTTGCCCATAGACACAGCTAGAGGAATGGGTAGCCCCGTCAGAGTCTGAATCTTTTTTCCATAACAAGCTTCTCTTTGCGCAGAGAACAGACAGCAATGCTCTATATTTCATACACTACGATACTCAATGCATAAAATAACAGTAATTATGGGTTTGTGTGGCCGTACTGCTGAAAATAATAGAGTAGAGCAATTTTTAGGTCACCCCCCAGATGAAACAGCTCCTCCTTATATCACTAAGGAGGAGTCTGGCCTAACTTTGAAAGAAGCTCAGTTCCGCCACTTGTATCTGCTTTTTTTCTTCATGATCCCTATCAATCTGTGACTGTTGGAAAATGGTTCAGATTAATCCAGAGTTTTTGTCTTTCTTTGCCACTGCAGGCTGAAGCAGCACCCTCCTTTCTCAAGCTGAAGCACTGATGCATCTGTCATCTCCTACTCCATCAGACATTTACGCATGAAGCGGTTGCCAAGATACTTTAACTCCTCCATGGAGACAAAGAATCATCACCAACCTGGAAGGATAATACCGACCATTTTACCCACTGAGAACCATGCTCAGAATTAGTGGAGCAGACCTCTGGTCACTTCACTCTAGTTTTTGTTTTGCTCTAGAGCTTTGGCTCCAAACCCTGGTCCTCAGGTTCCCCTGTCTTACATGCTTTAGGTGTCCCCTTGCTCCCACACACCTGGCCTAAATGAATGGATGATTAACAGGCTTCTGCAGCCATTAAGAGCTCATGCAATCATTTGAATCAGGTGGGCTGGAAGAGAGACTCATATAAAACACACAGGACAGGAGTACTTGAGGACCAAGGTTAGGATCTCAGGGGTTCTCAAACTTTTCGTGGCCAGGGACTCCTTAGTAGTGATAACATTTTTCCAAGGACCCCTTTAGATTCCTCATGCTGATGGTATTTAAACAGCTTTTTGTACTGCTAAATACATTAGGAATTATGTGTGCTTTTAAAAATATATATAAATACACCTAATAATAGAAATTTGGTGGAGATTAGATCATCATTCTCGATGTAACTGTTGTCATATTTCCTAATTTTAGCTAATTTGGCTTTTACCCTACATGATGAAGTGGAATATACAAGTAAAGTTAAGTATTTGTGTTACTTAGCTCAAACCGACGCATCCTCAGCAGTGTCTCCTCAGGCACAACAACATGTGTTTCAAGTATTTGCATTCAACGCTATTCAAAATTTCTTCAAAATGAACCAAGAGGAAATAGGACCAGGAGACAGAAATATAATAGACACATTGTTGAAAACTGTATTTAAGCCTCCAGTTGTACAACAGATCAAAAGTTTAAACTCATCACCAAAAACCCCTAGAACCGAACTTAAAGTGTCTCCAAAAGGACTCAACGTGTAGCACTGATGTTCTTGTTGGCCAATTTTGATTCAAAGATGTGTTTGTCCATGCTTGACATGGTGAACAACAGCCAAAGTCTGGACCTGATGTTCCTTTTTTTAATCCATTCACAGATGTTTCTAATGGATTTAGGAGAAGATGCAGGATAATGCAAAAGATGATGCATTTATGCTCATGCACACACAAATAATCCAAAAGGTTGAAGGTCATTCCAGCGAAGGTTCTTATTTTATGAATGCAACCTGCATATATTGATGTATACTGATTTAAAGTCAAACAATCAATCGGTGTCAATCTCTGGATGTCCTCTGTGTGAAGGGAAAATGCTCTGGCACATGTAGGGAATCTCTTTCTCCTTGTATTATGACCTATATGGGCAGGACAAGTCCTCAACAGGCACATGTGGAAAAAAAAGGTAAATTATTCTCCTGGAATAAATCTTTTTTTATTATTATTTTGGTAGGTTTTGTGAACTGCAGTTTGGTCATGTGGAGATGCCCAGCAATCAATGCACAGATTTGGGCCCAAAACATCTCCATGAAATTGAAGACATTTAAAGTGGGGGGTCTCCATCTCATGCTGGTAACATTGGAAGTTATAGGTACTGCTTTAGTTTAACTATTTAAGCTATTTAGTTTAAGTTCAGTGTTCAATAAATCAACTACTCTACTTTTTTAATCTCTTTCATGATTACTTAATGTTTGCCTCATCAAGATCTTCTTCTAACCTGGTTATGATCCAGCAGCATGAAATGCAAATACCTGTCTCTTTTTCCAAAGGCACACAATATTTTTAATCAGGAAAGTCTGAAATCAGGGTCCTTTCTTGTGTTGAGAAGTGACCCTGTGATTAATTCAACAGTTTTCTGATTATTAATTTTTAAGAAGACAGTAATTTAGCTGACACAGATCAAAATCTAACTGCTGGATATACTAAAGTTAGAATTTTAATGTAGAAAAGTATGATCTGGCCATCACTTTAAAGACACGAGAGCTTAAAATGATGTTTGATAAACAGGAAAAAAACAATCTGCTGCTAAATGGATTCATAACAACACAAAGTGCACTTAAAATGAATTGTCACACATTGTGGTCCCTCTATGCTGTTTATTTTAAATTGCATCAAGCTATCCTGCAAGGAAACGAAGATGGTGGGGGAAACAACTAATGGAGTCTAACAATATGGATCAAACTGGTTGTCTCAAACAAAGCGCACATTTAATTTTCAGATGAGCGTTTTATAAAAAGCCATTCATGCTTTGATAGAAATGGCACAGCCGTGTAAAAAGGATCTGATTTGAGCACTTGGGGTTTGAAGCTCCTTTAAGCTTTAAAAGCCTCGTTTATCTTAATGAATAAAGACTTGAGGCACTGTAGGGAAAGAAGGTTTTAGGTATCTAATTTATAAAATTAATTTAATGAAAAAAGTAAGGGGTGGTCAATAAATCTGCTGCAGGTTATCAAAGGTTGGATTAGAAACACTAAAGGTGGGGAACAACGTTGTCTTTGACCATTAACAGCAACGGCACAGCAACAGCACCCACAACACTGGTATGGGTCACTGGATATAGTTTCCATAAACATGTTTTTCATTTATTTTTATTTTGTTGGTGCAGGGTTTGTGCATGTGACCCATGTACAGAGGCCTCTGTCCCCAACATGGCCATCTTGGGTTCAAACTCTGGCCCCACAGACCTTTGCCACGTGTCTCCCATCTCGCTTTCATCCCTGTTTCCTGTCCGTCAACTTTTAAATAACGGCTACTACTGCCACAAAAAATTAAATTCACAAAAATAAAAAGTATAAGTTCATTAAATATGACATACCTGAGTATATATTAGTACTATCCAAATACAGAAACCGCTCACCCTGTTTACCTGTTTATTCCACCAACAGTCATCCACGCATCATCTATACCCGTTTATCAGTGCAGGGTCGTGGGGGGGGGGGGGGGGGGGGCGCCTATCTCCAGCAGTCATTGGGCGACAGGCGAGGTACACCCTGGATAAATACTATTTGTTTTCTAAAAAGAGATATGTGGCAGAAGTGTATTAAAAAGAAAATGAGAATCCATTTGGAAGCTGCAGTTCATGTTCGTTTCTGTCTCTATGGAGGTTCAGAAAGGTTTTATGGTTTAACCATCTTATTGGCACGGTAAAATAAGCTTTTAGAGCCTCTGTGCGAAAAAGATAATACAACAATGTCCTCAGTGGGTCTATTTAAGTTCAACGTTTTGTTGCTGTAAAACTTTCGCATTACACAAGGGAATTGTATTGAGTGGCAGCGTTTAAGTTTCCGGACAGTAGGTCTGAAAAAATGTTGCACATTAACTTGAACTTAATGCACCTGTAAAAATGATAAAGTATCAGCATATCTCACCTTAATCGGTGTTTAGGTGTCTTATAGCCCAAAGGTAGAAGATTTTGGAGGCAGTTTCTCCTGCTGTTCAAACCCATAAACCTCATGCCAGAATGCTGAAGGTTAAAGAGCTTCTGACTAGCGTATAAAAGGTCAGACGGGACTTTCTTAACCCTGGCGAGTAAGGAAGACCTGGCAAGGTTCCCTGTGAGGGCAGAGACCAACCCAGGACTTTAAGAGCTGACTTTATTACTGCCTGCAGGGGAGAGAGCAGGTATAAATTAGACTTACCTGTTCTTCAACAGTACAAGCAAAACATGCAGAGAGACCAGATGTGTTCAACATAACACCTCATTTAGTTGAGATAATAGATTTATAAAATCCAGGGAGTTGTAATATAACTACTGTTGCCGCTGTGCCTTGTTAGGCAATTTTGCATTATCTTAATTCAGTTAGCATAATAATCACATCCTGAGGCAGAGGTGCAACATCTTAATAAGCACAATAACCTGACAAAGAGGAAGTTTTTCCACCCAGAGCTCAGTTAGGGCTGCTGTGTAATACACCTGGAGTAAAGCGATAGTGAAATATTCTAATTTGTCAACTATTTTTCTGAAGAATATTTGTATCGGGAGGTGGGGGTGAAATACAAATAAATAACAAATAAGACAGAAGCTGAAAAGTTTCATATGAAGTATTTTATTTTACCCAGTCAATTAAAACTAAGAATCAGCTTTAGTCGCCAAATTGGTGCAGTCTTGCAACAAGGAATTTAACTTCAGTTTTGGTTTGCTCTCAGTTAAGACATTTTAGTACAAATGCACAAAAAAGGAACATAGAAATGCTTTCCTTGTCAAAATGTACACATGCACGTTTCGACAACAAAGGAAGAAGGCTTTGCTGGATTGGTGGAAATAAGGATAGCATTGATCTGAGTACAATCAGGTTTTTAGCAAAAATACACCGATGTGAAGGTAAAACTGTAAACAGTTTTCGTGCAGGATGTGTGGAGTCAGAGGGGATGCTAGTTGGCCCTTTTCAGACCCTAGACCTGGACAGGTCCTGGCCTAAAACAGATGATATAATGAAGGAAAATTACATGCAGCTCCTGAGGAAGGTTGTACTTCTTGAGTTGCAACAAGAAGTACAGTTTCTGCTGGACCTTCTGGACTGTCTATGTGTGAGGACCAGCTCAGGTCCAGAGAGAGCAAGAGTGGTTCATAGGAACCAGAAAAGATCTAAGGCAGACAGTTTTGTTGAGTGTGGTGAAGGGGAGGCAATGTGGGAGGTGTTCTCCATAAGCCCACTGTCACCTCTGCTGTCTTATACAAAGAACATTATGGTCGTTTCAAAGCAGTCCAAATATTCTGACAAAAGAAAAAAAAAGCTTGGTAAGTTTGACCACAGGCAGTAATGAGTTCATTTTGGAGATATTAAATGGACTCTGAACAACAGATTCTCAAAATCTTTCTAAACTGCTCCTTTTTGTTTTTTAAATTATTGTCATATCTCAGTGAAGGTTTCTGGAGAAACAGAAATAAGTCATGTGTTAAGAAAGTGTTTTTGGAGACCAAGGATGGTTATTCGTCAAATAAATAAGTGCATCGTTAAAACTATGGCACTTAAACAATGTTTCTAAACTTAATAATCATTTCAGATTTGTGGAGAGTTTAAAGAGCAGACCATTAAAATCAGGGCTCTCCTTGAACTGGATGCTTCTAAAAAAAAAAAATCATAAGCAAGTAGCAGTAGAGAACGTTGTAGATCATTTATCATAATTTATAATAACCAACATTAACCAGTATGCACAGACTGTATTCACCAACTTTGCCACTTTCTAGTTCAGTGACCTAGTTGTGTAGAGCACTAAAAAAAAAGGAAAATGGACTCAAACCACATGCTGCTTGTTAAGATTTGGCATGTGGCGTTGCCATCGGGAAAGACAGCAGGGACACTGCGGCTGCTTCTTCTGACTTGGGAGTATTTATACATTTGAAAGAGTTGCATGAATTAGGAATTCGTCTTGTAAATAGTAACAGCCAAGCATGAGCTGGGGTCCTTAAAAGCAAATTCTATGAGCGACGGTCTGGACAGAATTTTTACATCATAAAGTAGCGACAAACTCCTAAAATTCCTGACATTCGTGGATTTTTAATTTTAACGACATTCAAAAGTGAAACCAAAATTGTTTTAATGTTATTGAAATAAATTTTCCTTTTACAAGTCCTATGACGTAACGTGAACTTCAGAAACAAAGAGCATATTTTCTTTTGGAAGAGAACATTTACAGGTGGAAAACATTTCAAAAGGGTAGCTGTGGACTTTTAGGCATGGATGTCTTTGCAAATTCCCCCGATGGTCTGACTGTCCAATGTTCAGAGAAATTGCCAAAAAAGGCAAGATCTCCTACTCAGACTCTTTTGGCCTCATTTAACATGACAAATATTAACGTTTATGACATCAATAAGTTTAATTATATAATTGGATAAAGACTCAACAAGAATGGTTTGTCTGACAGACGTAAAGGAAGAAGCGTATTCTCACTGAAAAGAGTATGGCAGAAAAACTTAAACTTGAGAAGTTGCATCTAAATGTGCCTTTAGACATCCGGAACAATGTTGTTTTGGATATCAGATAAATTAATACATTTGTCCTTTGGAAAGCGCCTCTAGAAAGCCTGGAAATTATCAAAACGATAAATTGGGGACAAACATCCCAGGTGACTCCTTTCATAAAATTAAAGGGATTTTCTTTCATGTGGGACAGAGACATAGCTAGATAGAGATAATATCAGCACCTAAAGCAGAGTTTAATTACAAATGACCTCGAAACTGACTGATTTTTCTGTTTTGAAAAACCTGGAAAAGCAGCTACGATGGCTTAGTGAGGTCACTTCAGATTGGTTAGCTTTTCAAGATTCATTGAACCACTCGAATCTCTTTTGCACTGTAAAGCAAAATAACAACATATTTTATAAAATAGATCAAGCGTGTACAAAAACCTCAACATGGACAAGTAGATTAAAAGCAAATGCAGGAGTCTGGGATAAAAGCACTGACTATCCAAATGGTTCACCCTTGAACCGAGTGAGGTAGTCGCTGTGATTTGTGACATGCTTTGGATACTTTACTAGTTAGCTGCATTTTATGTCAAAGAAAAACTTCAAGGTCTTCGTATTTTATTTTTTATGCATCCTCTTTCCTCCATCTTTCTGCCTGTGATCCACAAATACATCAAAACATTTCTCAGTTCCTAAAATGCATCCACAAGAGAGAGGAGGCTTGCTGGAAGAGCTTTAAAGAAGGAAGATTTTCAATATTTACAACACATAAAGGCAGAGTGACATGCCGTCCCACTTTTTAAGTTGAACCAAAAGAAAACGTTTGCGTTGTCACGCTATTTATAGTTTGCTCAAAAGAAGGCAAACTAAAAATAAAAGTATTCACAACAGAAATTGCCTTATTTCTTGCATGTAAAAAAAACGATGAATGAAGTTTCAGCCAAAGGAAAAAGTACTTTTACAAACTGCTTTCAGACGTGATGCGTTGGGCCGGACATAGCAGCAGTGTGGCTCTCATTCGCTTTGAGAACAGGCTCATTAGGCACAATGTAATTTCATGCTGGCTAAGATCAACAATACTAATAATAAGACTGCCAAATGTTGTGCTGCATCTGCAAAAATGACTTTAAAGGAAGCTTGCTGCTGACATCTTTAACACTGCTGTGTTACAAATGAATTCAAAGTTAGAATTCAGGCGTGCATTTTAGGTTTTAGCTGAAAGAAATTATAAATAACGTTATACACTCATTGGCTAATCTTTTAGGAGCACCTTGCTTGTGCAAGATTTGAACTTCTTTGGCCTTCAGAACTGCCTTAATGCTTAGTGGCACAGGTCATCATGTTCAACAGGCGATCTTGAGATTAACTGAGAGTTGTAGGTGCATAATCCTGATTGGAGTAATCAAATTGAAAAAGTGAAATACCAAATCTACAAAAAAAAAAAAAGAAAGAATCCCTCAGATAATTTTTACACAACCAACAATCTGAACTATTGAGAACAAGGCAAGATGGAGCCATATTTTTATTTCTGCTAAATTGTGACCCCTCCGTAACTTTATTTCCATGCTGTTATTGTCCAAGTATGTTCTAACAGGAATACCACCAGACACGATTGTATGCAGCTGAAAACCATGCCGTGCCTTCAGACATTGCATTCCTTATACCTTTGTTTGGAACGAGTGGTTATTAGATCTATGTTAGTATTTTATCATTTGGACCCAGTCTGCCTTCCAACCGCTGACATCAACAAGTTGTATTTGGCTCAAAGCAGCTAATCGCTTGGTTCTCTTTTTCGAAAACGAATCCTGGAATACTGACAAAAAAAAAAAGGCTTTTCAGTCACTTCGATGTTTTTTCTTCTTCCCTCTGATGTTCTTTTTGAACTTCAGCAAGATGTCTCCAGGCGCGTCTACACAGGTGCCTAGATCAGCGGAGCTGCTGCCACATGATTGGCTGATTTGCTATTTGTGTCAAGAAGCGATGTAACAGACGTACCAAACGAAGCGGCATGAGACGTGAATAGATCAAATGTTTTCCAAAAATTTTTAAATTGTTCCCACAATGTTAAATCTTTATTGTGATTTTATTTTGTGTTTTAATTCTGTTATTAAAAAAGAAAGACCTGATACAGTATAACAGCAGATATCTTTGCCAATTGTGTTTCAAAGTGAAACTAAAATAATGAAAATTATTCATCATTTCATCATGATCATATGACGACTAAAACAGACGGCAGTAACTGGTAACTCCTGGATGTGCATTTAGGCTGGAGCGAAGTATTAGTGCTATTTTTTTTATTTAACTCTGGACTCAAAGAAGTGAAACTATTTAAACATTAAAGAGCAGCACCGTTCCCAGTCTCTGTGCTGAAGCCCAGGCCGGGAGATGCTGATCCTGTAAACCATGTCTTGCAGCAGTGTATTGTAATGAAGAGGATGACGAGGGTTTGCGGTCCCCTCCTGTGCAGCTCACAGCCGATAGGCTCACTTTGTGTCTGACTGAAGGAGCTCCATGTCTTCCACTGGGGACCCTCAAGCCTCTCAAGTAACCCTCAGTAGAGAAAGAGCTGCTGAAAGAGGTGGGAGATTTAGGTAAGTCTTGCAATCACATAATCCCATTTCCCGTTTTAAGCACATATAATAGACTTGGCTCAGATGGGCCAACTTTAGTAGGTCAGGGATTTTTCGGGGTTATGGGAAACTGCTGGTGCACTGCTTTCCCCAATTTTATCCATCCAATTAAATCCCAGACCAAGAGAAAGGAAAGCTGCTCTCAATGAAAGACACAAGCAGGACCAGAGGAGGGGTTTCTCTGTTTGATTTCATATTGAAAGGAAATCTGCTTGGGCTGGAGCTTGAGGTCGTGGGTACGCTGACCATGGTCAATCTTAATTAACGCAGTGTCAGATGGAAGAAAATAAAGTCTGAATAACCATAGTGCTGTAAATGCATCCCGGTGGGGATGTTCTGTCCTCTCTGATGTGCAGTAGAACTTTGTATCAAGTTTTGGTACCAAAATAAAGACAGTGCCCGATACCTATTAGGATATTTCAGGCGTAATTACAGGGTAAGTACAGGGTTTTAACAAGGTACGCATGGAATACATATAAGGTATCTACAGTGGATGCTAGAGGGTATTTATAGGGTAAAGATGGGAAATGAAATAAAGATAAAAATGAAAGATCTTCTTTAGCAAATTTTGCTGGAGATACGTTGTAATTTCACATGAATGGTTTTCACAGATATGATTGACAGGAGCAGTTACTGAGTGCGTGAATAATGTGTGCAAAGCATTCCTCGGCTAAGCCATTCTTCTGCAATGAGCCAAGCGGGAAATTTTCGAGGTGTCAAACTCTTCTATAAATTAGATCCCACGGAGCGACTGGAACTCCTGGGAGTCGGGCTGCAGCAGCGACGTTAATTAGACCCTGTGTTTCCCACTCTGTCTTCCATCCATCACCTTGTGTGGGATGATCAAGATCTCAACTACGGCACACTTGTATGTTGTGGTTAATAATTGTTCTAGAACTTTCTATGACACAAACTGACAAGGAGGTCAAGAAGATGAAGAAGAAGGTAAATAAAAACCCACAACACCTGTTGTGTAGAGAGGAAATTAACTTCCTTCTTTTACATTTGGAAATTTTCATGGAATAAATATTTATCCACACTAAAATAGTGTTCACAGATCATGGATAATACAATTATGACCCCTAAGAGGTGAATTAAATGGCACTGATAATCTGATAGCGAGTGAGATTAGGCAGTAAGTGCACATTTTCTCCTCAAAGGGGATTTGTTAGGGGGGAAATTATGCAAGTTTAAGCATTTGAGCAACTTTGACAAATGCCAAACTGTGACGCCAGACGACTGGGTTAGAGCATATGTTGTAGGGCCGGGGTGTCAAACTGATTTCTATATTGGACCACTTTGGCATCACAAAGACATTATAAGATGACATATAATTCTGCATCAATTTTTCTCTTTTTGGAAATTTCTGGGTTATTTTAATGTGTTGTGGAAAAATTGACATCTAGGGGCAGTACGCTGTTACTACAGAATTGTAAAAAAAAATCAACAATCACTAGAGGAGGCACAATTTTAGCTACTTTATACACTTTAAAAGGATATATACTTCTGCTTTATGACTTGATATGCCTTTTGTGGCTCATGAGGGCCTGACAAATTGCCTTGATGGACTGGATTCGACCCATGGGCCTTGAGTTTGACACGTGTGTTGTAAGCCTTACAACACACGTGTCACCAATGTAAGGTATAGGGTCAGTATCCATTAACAGTGGTTCAAGGAAGGCAGGCTGGTGAAACAATGACAACGTTAAGTTCAGTCAGGACTCATTGATATACCATGGGGGTTAGTGAAGGCTTGCCTGTGGATGATGCAGCCCGTTTTCTTTGACATTATGTGGATGGTTGGGTGCCTTTGTACATGTTTCCTCTAGTTTAGATCATTAAAAACGGCATCAGTTATCATAACTATATATCATAACTTTGTAAGTTCTCCTTCTTGGAATGGTTTGATGCTCTTGACGAGTTAGTTTTGTTCTCTGGTCATTCTGTTCAGTCATTGTTTCCTTCCTTGGCTGCACCCTGCAGGTGTTATTCCTAATGGTCTTTTTTTTTTTTTTATCTTATTAGATGAATATCTTGAGGTTTAAAGGAAAACAAAAAATCTAAAATAAGTTAATCATTATCTGCTTGACTTTGCAACCAATTTCATGCTGTCTCTCTCAAGTCAATTTAAAACATGTCTCAGTAGTTTCATTTTCAAAACAGCAACTTCCTTGAACGCCATAATACTAATTAAAAGTGATGCTACAAAACACACCCGTGGTCTATCATGGTCTTTATTAAGTTTACATAACCCTTGTCAGTTCTTTTGTTTGCTTTATTGAAGGAGCTTAACCATTTATATGGAGCTGTGGAAAACTTAAGACTTCTTCATCTTTATTTGTCTCTTTTTTTTCAAAGCAGACTTAATCAAAGAATTGCTGAGGGTCTTTCAAGTACTTTTTCTTCACACTTCCGATTACCACTGCTTCACTCCTCAGTACAGTCTATATACCTGACCTGACAGCATTTTCAACAGTGTAATGCATCAGAAGTACTCTATTTATCTTAAAGAACTCTATCTTAAAGTCATATCTTTAAAAAATATAGTGAAAATTACAAACGACTGACGCAGGAACATGAGAGATGCACCATGCTGACTTATTCGGCTGCACCATGCCAGTGTTCTTTGATGATTACCTTGTTGGTTCCAAAAATTCAATTTTCTGTATTTTTCATGGCTTCCACTAAAGAAATGAGAACAAATTGTGTCTTTCTGAAAAGTGCTTTAACATTTAATTTAAAAGTTATTTGCTTAAAAATTTGTTTTTTATATGTTAAAACAACTGGTTCATCCCTTGAGGAGCTCTCTTTTGTCTGACTTAAGGTCACAGTAAAAGAAAGAACCAAACATTTTTTCTTATAGTAGTCAGATTATGGACTGAATAATTTGTATGAGAGCTGCCAGGGATAACGACCACTTTAAATAAACAACAAAAGTTTTGCTTTCTTAAACATCAACACCAGCTGATATTGGTCAGGATATTGAAAAATTTTAGATAAGTAGGTTATTGCTCTTTCTGGGTTGGTAGTGAGCTTCTGCCTCAAGCAGAAGAATTTACGGTTCCTTGGGGTTTTTCTGCAACAGTCAGGTTTTTAATTCGGTCTGATGACTTGCGCCAAAAGGCTAAGCTGTACATTTTATGTCTTTGAACCTTCCATCTATCCCCCCCATGTCATGAACTTTGTAGTGGCTGGGTTCTTCCATAGAGATGGGGGAGGAGCTCTATTATTATGGGGAAGCTTGCAGTAGAGCTGCTGCATCTCTAAATCGAAGGAATGAGCTCAGATGGTTCAGAGCACTGATCAGAATGCCTTATAAATGCCTTTCTTTGGAGTTTTTTTCAGTGCATGTCCCATGGGAAGGTGACCCCAGTCCAGAACTACAACTTGCTGATGGGACCAAATATCTTTACTAGGGTGGGAATACATTGGGATCCCTCAGATTGAAATGGACATGTCACTAAGAGGATGATGGATACATAGATGGATACATGGATTATTCTTTTGGTGAATGTTCTTTGCAGCTTTTGGCCAGAGAGACTCATAAATGCTAAAACGGAATCAAAACATGTTTTAATAAAGCGGTTTATGGGTGTGAAAGCTTCTGCAAGGATGTTGCTGTGTCTCTTTGTTGTTGTATATATTAGATGTCACCTTAAAAGTGGAAACACCTTTGAAATGATTCATCATGATCACATCTTCCGTCACAGAAACTTAAATGTTTAACTTGGGTGTGAACATATGAATTTAATTGCATGATTTGAATAAAATATATTTATTAGAGAAATAGAGTAAGACAACGGTTGCTTCCAGGACATAAAAGTTTTAATAGCAAATTAACATTATAAATTAATTTATCTAAAAAACAAACATCAGCACACATTGTCCATCACAACACAGGCAGTTAATGTAGTCTCATCGAGTGTACAAAAAAAACTGATTACAGCCCCTACCCCCACCCCCACATGGAAGACTGGATCAAGGATCCATTCAACATCTGAGGCCACGGCTCTGCTGCATCTCAGGAGATCACAGTCGAAGGCCAGTGTGCGCTGATTCAGTCTATTTAAGTCACAAAGCTGCTAAAACCCCTGATGAGCTCCTCTGAGGCAGAGAGGATGTGAAGAAAGGAGGCAATCTTAACACCAAGACAGCTGCAAGAACCTGCAAAGAAAAATGGAATCTAATTAGGATGGAAAGCAGGGGATTGTAAATATAATGTATCGGTTTTGGGGATAAGTGCACATTTATAAAGGGCAGTCTTTAAAGACTAAGGGTGGGTACAAAGAATCATTTGAAGCAACAATGACCCTAAACACAGCATTGTGCAAGCCATGCATAAATTATCATTATTTTTATTCTACGGAAAATGTTACCTTTATTTACTTTTTTGCCTTGTGTAATTTTATACAGTTGTCATGGTGAAACACTTGCATTACTGCTCAAAGTCTGATATTTAACAAAGCATTCTGTTGCAGTGGCAACACTCAATTCTGTTTTTGTTTAGCAAGATCTACTGATTGTTGTTATAAAAGACAGTGCTCCAGCTTCCTACGCAAGATTGTCAAAGTGTCAAACTCAGTAGGGTTTAAATTTCCAGAGTTCTCTGTCCTTTTTAGATATTATTCAAGTAAAATACAAAAGGAAAAAAAAATAGAAAGTTATGTCAGATGCTTCTGTAATCATCATGCTTTGAAAAACACGGCAAATACAGATACTAAGGGGATGGATGGATGGATGGATGGATGGATGGATGGATGGATGGAATAGGAAATAAAAATATTTTTTTACACTCCTTTATTTTGTCATACATAAATAGACCAGAATGAGGAAAGTTGATGAAGGTACTTCTTGCTAACTGGAAATCAAGAGGAAGGTTTTTTTCTTTATTTTATGTTACATGTACACACACACACACAGACACATACATATGCATATATATATATATATATATATATATATATATATATATATATATATATATATATTTGTGTATATATGTGTATATATATATATAATATATATATATATATATATATATATGTATATATATATATATATATATATATATATATACACATATATACACATATATATATATATATATATATATATATATATATATATATATATATATATATATATATATATATATATATTCTCCCCAAATACACTGCATACCTGAAACCTGTCAAATGTCTGCGTGTCCAGGTTCAGACATCAGAAACCCTTAACCATATCCAGTAGGTTTGAAATTACGCACTTGTTACATGTGGTTTTGGCTTTTAACCTTTTCTTATTGCTTGGAAATGTTCCTTCCATTTGTTTAGCACAAAAACAGCCATTGTAAGGTTGGTGAGGAAATGCCTCTGAACTAATCTAATAAATTCTGAGGAAGTGATGGGGCCACATATATCTGGCCCACTTTTCTTCAGTAACTTGCTCAGGATCTAGATAAATAGCAAAACCATGTTTTGTTTGTTTATGTTGTGACGTTCAAATTGAATTGGAATCAAAACAGGGTTAGTAAAGCTTTTCCAAACAGCTACTAAATGCAAGTGTAGCTGTAAGTTTAGCCAAGTTTATTTCACATGAGTGGAAAAAAAGCAAAATAAATACAAAATAATGTTAACTGTTACTATCCTAACAAAAAACTTTTTTGCAGTATAACTGCTTGATGTCATGATCAGAATGGAATGGAAAACGGTATAAACTTACCACAAAAAGAATTTCAAAGCCTTCAGCTGAACACTTCAGCAAGAGTTCCAATGAAAATATAAAAGAGAGATCCTATTTCTTCTATTGTAGCTACCCTTCACTGGCTTCCTCTCTAACATAGAAAGTACTCCTGGATCAGTGCTTCTGTGCTCTTTTTATGTGTGTCTTAGAGACTTAGACTTAGACAACTTTATTTGTCATTTTTTATGCACAGAGTGCGTACAGAACGAAATTTCGTTGCATACAGCTTGTAAACGAAATTTCGTTGTCTGCTCTAATCTCCCCACTGGATCGTGAAAGATGACTGTTCACACTTCTTCCCGTTAAAGGGGAGATTTCCTCTCTGTCACTACATGCATGCTCTGTATGAGGGGTTGCTGCAAGTGAAGGACACAATGCCAGTCATGGTCCACTGTGGCTATATGCCCATCAAGAGAGTGAATGCTGCAAGTTTGTGACTCGATGCAATCTGCTAGGTTTTATTTAGTGGAAAAGATTTTAATCAATCTCCCTCCCTGGTTGATTTGAATTGAATTCAGCTTTAAATCAGCTTTAAATTGTTCCACAAGTTATCAAACAACCCAAGGATGAAGCTGGTTTCTGCTTCAGCATTGTGTGCTAGTTCACAACTTTTCTGGCATCTCGACTGATTTGTTTCTGCTCCATTTCAATGTGTTTATTATTCTTGTAGAAACTCATAATACAGATTTTTCAAGGCGTTGTTTAGTGTTAACACCTTTTAGTTAATACACATGAAATATTCCACAGCTCCAACAGGGTATGATACATATAATTTTATTATGTCCACACATTGTAAACTAAGCTCTTTAAAATTGTATCTTGTATGAATGTTCCTTGTAGGCAATTTTAAAAACTACTCATTAAAAATGAATGCCTCGAACAGTCAGTTGTCATAATTTAATTTTGATCTTTAGAGTTTAAGGAAGAAAACCTTGTTGATGGGTGGAAGAAAAGTAAAGGTCAGGCTATTGCTATACTCTCTAGATCAACTTCGCCTGTCCTGTTCACTTATAAACTCCTCCTATTTAACTCTATTTACAGAATAAATTCAGGCTTATTTTATGCAGCTTACCTTTGAACAGTATATATGCTTAAACACGACCAAAGTTTGCCTCGGGCAACATTTGCGTTTTAACAAGTATCTGTTATATATTTTACACACATATTGCATTAATCTATCAAAAAACAAGGTTTACTCAACTACATGTTGGCAAGGGAATTATGTTTTCAGGCTCTTTTCTGAAAAAAAAAAATCTAAAAAGATTTAATTTGACCCACTGAAAGTCCGTTGACAAATTGCATTGCCTATTACTGGTCCCTTATGGTCTTGTCTATTTTTTAAAGTATTGAATCAAAGGGACTTATTTTGGAGATTTGCCAGGCCATAAATAAGGATGTTGCCTTAGGGAATAAATGGTAGCATAGAGATAAAAACTCTATGCGATAATAGGGAAGAAGCCAAAAAACAAAACAAAAAAAGTGGTGAAATCGTCCTTTTGACTTTTGAATAAGTTTTTATCTGTAGCGTGGCACCCTAAACATTTAAACACCAATTGCTGAAGATGTAACTTACGTTGTGATGTTAAAAAGTACATATGAAATATAAATCAATTTAAAGTGTGTTAAAGCTTGCAATTAACAGCCTGTTGGGGGCAGTGGCAGGTTTAATTTTTTGAGCTAAACATCTAGACATATTTCACCCTTCTGTCCTGTAATTGGCAGGTTTTCTTCTGTAAACTCTGAATTTACCAATGCTTCGGCAAAGGCTGTAAATTAATAGTTGAATCCAACAGAAATCTATCTGCTGAATTTCTTTGGGGTAGAGAAATGGTCAGAATAAGTTAATGAACTCGAAAACAAATAAACTGAAAACAGAAGCTGCTACAGCACCAAGCAGCTCCAGGCAAAGCTCAGCAGAACTCAAGATGAACTGCAGTAACTGTTTGAACTTTGTGACTCCAAAAAAATTGCCTCAGCTGCATATAGTTAAGTTCAGATGGAGATTTCTTTTTGTTTCTTTTTTTATTTATTTTTTTTGCTGTATTCACGTCTCATATCAGCGTGCATATCAGTAGCTTTTTGCTATCACACAGAGCACATTTCTCTGCAACGCTCAATTTTCATGGATTTCTAAGCAGCAGCGGTTTATAAAAGAGGAACGTCTCCACTGTCTTGAAAGGTTTTTTTGATTTAAAAAGTTGCAGTAAAAGCTAACTAATTACTGAAATAGCTGAAAATGTCCAAAAAGGCTCATATTTGAATTAGTGAGCGGGATAAAATGAAGAAACACAAGCCTAATAATCATGTGAACCACAGGTGTCTAAGCATAAAACTGTAAAATGTGAGCGTGCTGTGGCTTTATATTTGCATGTAATTACATAGTGCAATAATTAATTTTCTAATCTTTCAGTTTATGCTCAACGTCAGTGGGTTATGTTTTATTTTAATCAAGGAGTCCTGTCTCCTCAGCCTTTAGCTGACATTTGTTTTATTCATTGCAGTTAAGGTTTGATTTGCCGCAGTAACTAATTTAAGATATTTTACACGATCAGTTTTTTTAGTTAACCAGTACAAATGTTCTAAATAAGACAGAGAAGGCAATGCCCTGACCAGTACAGTCAATACAAATGTATTATGTATTACAAACAAGTTCTTTTAAATCGAGATTAGAAACACATTAGTTTAGGATTGCCTTTGACATTTCTAGTTAAACTGTTTTACTGAAACATCATTACTTCAACTTTGTAGTCCAACTGTTTTTAAGGTTTGCTTTTAGTTTCTATTTTCTCATGTTCTATTTTGTTTCCTACATGCTTTTATTCCGTTTTATTTTCCTATATTTTAATCATGTAAAGCACTTTGCATTGTCTCTGTACTGAAATGTGCTATACAAATAAATGTGCCTTGCCTTGCCTTGCCTTACAGGTTTTTTTGTTGTAAAAAAAAAAAAACATAATCCTGGGAAAAAAGACAATCTTTTAAAACCCCTAAAATTCCAAACTTGAATCCAGTGCAGGGGAACAGGCATCAGAGAAGTACAGGCCTCTTGAGCATCTCCTCCTGTAGTGGAAAACACGGTACAGCGGGTATCTTTCCAGAGGATTGCTAGACTCTTCCCTTTCCCTAGTTTGTGCCATCCCCCAGCCACCTGTTCTTCCTTGCTGCTCCTCCGTCTTGCACTATGTTGCTAATGTCTTCCAGTTTGTCTCCCGACACCCAAAGGAGGGAAGAGATGCTTCCCTTTGCTGAAATTTCCTTCATAAATCTCTTTCCTTGCCTCATTCGTCCTTTTTTTCCAGTCGGCCAACTCCCAATTGGCTGCTCAAGTCAGCAGGTGCTCCTAATCGAATGCAGGACTCAACAGCTAGAGTGCATAGCCACTGGACTAAAGGTATAACGTTACGGTACCATCCAAAGGTGTGATAGGCCCATATACATTACATATTCAGACATTAAATGGGGAAATCCACATAATGGGTCAGATTTTCTCATATATTGTGTGACATATACGGACATACCACCACCTCTGATTGTACAGTATCTTTCTCCTTTTAGTCCCGTAACCCTCTTGTCTGTTTACCTTTATTATTTACATTCTGACTTTCAACTTTAAATAGTCCAAGTCTGTGAAGTGAAATAAGAAAAATGTATATAAATAAATAAAACAACATTTTCAACTGACCCATGCCTTTCTATCTAACCCCTTTGCTATGAAGCCCCTGAAAGGTTCTGGTTGAAACGATTGCTGTCAAAAGTCTCAAAAGTAGAAAAATGAAGTTAACTTGCATGTAATCTTAGTGTCACATAATCTGTCAGTATAAACACACCTTTACACTAAGCAACACGGATCACACCATGAACACCATAGAGCTCGCTTAACAAGTCAGGGACAAAGTTGTTTAGAAGAGCAAGTCAGAGTAGGGTTATAAAAAAAATTAAAGTCTTCGATGTTCCCCCAGAGCACTATCAGATCCATCATCCTCAAAATAGCAGGCATATGGTACCACAACAAACCTGCCAAGAGACGGCCGCCCTCCTGAAATCAATAATAATTTCCTATCCAAGGAATTTCACACTGCGGCATGTTTATTAAACAGAATAGAAATATTTGCTTATGGAACAGAACATGTTGGAAGCACAATGAAAAACAATGAAGTGAAGAAATTAGTGTAGGTCTAAAATGGACAGCTGTGTATTTACAAAAGTAGGTACAATTTTGAGCAACTGCAGATACCAAGATCATCAGTTCAAAAAACTGTAAGTGTAAGTTAATGTTTGAGAAGTCAATGCAAGGCTTTCAAACTTCAGGACACTATACTAACTGTCAAGCAAAATCCTTCAACGTCCTTCAAATCAACATTTAAATGGTTGAAACTTGGACAAAGATTCCAAACACACACCTAAACTGGTTTCTGAAAGGCTAAACAAGTCTGATTAAGCCTCTAAATCACCTTCACCTAAACTCTGTTGAAGTTTTTTGTAAGATTCTCAAAAGCCAAGTCTGTCCTAGAAATCCAACCAATTTAAATGAACCGTACCATTTCTGAGAAGAGGAGAAGTCACGTTTCCAGCCAGAATTAGATCAGGATCTAGATGATTTCTACAGAAAATGGGGTTTCTCTGTAACTTCATGCTATATATTTGATGCAGTGGGGTGTAGAGATCATTTAAAATAAATTCAAACTTGCACACCCAAAGTTATGCTTTTGACAAGTGTGTCTACGTTGTTGTCATTCCATAATATCTTTTGGGATCTTATACACAACAGAAAATGTCAGTTACAGTAATACTAACTTCTGCTTTAAACATTTTTGTGATGAAATTAACTATATTGATTTTAAAATTTAATCCTGCCAACAGATTCCTAAGCAGATGCTTTCATGTAGAGGAATTGACTCCCTGTGATTTTTAACTAGAGGATCACCATTTGTATTCCCCATTCTAACGGCTTACCCAGATGGCATTTCTCATCAAAGAGAGGCTTCTAATTTGATTTCAGAGGTAATACCAGCCTGTCACCCTGATGGCTAAATATTTTAATAAATCTGTTTCATAAGAAACAGATTCTCTTACAAGTTTTCCACCTTTGTGTTCATCTCCCATGAGCTCAACAATCTCCTTTCGATTCCCCCTCTGTAATTTCCGGTTCCTCTCTAATTTTGTTTTTTCCACTGTATCAGAACCCAGAGCCGCAGATTTCCCAGAGAAAAACATTTCAAGACATTAATTAAAAGAGGCTCTAAAATGACTGTTGTTACAGCTCGGCTCAGTGATTGTAACAGGCAGAGGGAGACAACATGGGGTGGTGGTATTTGAAAAAAGTTATTCATTTAACTAGCATGTGGGTTTGAATATAGGTTTTTTTCATTATGAATAATGTGAAATAGTCTGGTCGCTTCATAATCGGTGTTTAACCATTAACACATGCTGATAGCTGTCTGGGGTCGCTACTCAACCGCAACAGCAGGTGGCACCGACATTTCGTAAAGCCAGTGACATTTTTTTATTTATTTTTTGCAGGGATCTTCTTTGTAATCACAGTAATACGGAAGAGGATTAGGGCCATTCAAAAAAAAAAGCCTATTCAATTCTGACTTTATTCTCAGAATTCTGAGATTAAAGTCAGAATTCTGACAAAATAAATCAGAATTCTGAAAAAAAAAGTCAGAATTGAATAGACTTTTATTTATTGTTTTGAATGGCCCTAATACTCTTCCGTACAGTAAAGACATATTGAGGGGAAATGAAAATGGAGAAGAAGATCAAAAGTTGGGCAAATTAAAAGAAAACCGAGGCGGAGTTATGATGCTAATTTTAAGATAACGGTGGTTCATTTGGGAGAGGTGTCAAACAACTGTCAACCTGCCAACAAATATGGAGTTACACAGAGCAATGTAAGGAGATGGCGAGTCCAAATAGAACGTCTGAAAAATGCTAACAGTAAAAGAAAGGCTTTTCGCAGTCCTCAAGGCGGCCGCTTCCAAGAAATTGACCGGCGAGTTTGGAAGTTTGTTGCCTATTACCAGATCAATCATTGGAATGAAAGCTTTGGACGTTGGAGTTAAACAGAGCTGTGTGCTCAGCCTGCCAGACCCTGGGTTTCTGTGGTTGACCTGCCTTCACTGGTGGAAGAAGGCCAGTGACTGTGTGCTTGTCATCCCTGCTCTAAGTTCCTGTGTGGATCTGCTGTCAGCTCTGCTCGCTCTGGTCTAGCCTTGGACCATTCTTAGTCAGTGGACTCAGTCAAGCTCCCGTTGGACTGTTTACTCATCCGGGCTCATTTTCATCACTTGGTCAGTCAGTTTCAGTCATCATCTTTACCTGCCCTGCTTGCTATTAACCATCACCAGCCTGCTACTGTTTTTTTTCTCCCATCCTCTGCCTGTCATCTGCTCCAATCCTTTCAATGAACTTTTTAAAATGTACTCCATGTTTGGCTTGAATAACGAGTTCCCAGAATAATTCATTACATCTTGATTGTTGGTACAACGGTCTGGCTTTAAAACTTCAACTCGTCTCCTCCCAACGTTGCATGGCTCCTTCTACGTTCTTCCTTGGCGATCTCTCTGCTCTTGTTTATTTTAAACTCGGTATATATTAAATCCTGGTGGTCCGTCATCTTCTGGTTCATAATTGGCTTCAGCCTTTGAGTTTCTTGGATTGTTCCTAAATCTGATCAAATTTATTTCAACTGAGGTTCACAGTGGATAAAATAATTGAAGCTTTGCTACAGCTGTGTATTTCAGCGCACAACGGTCCCAAATATATATCAAGATTTTGTTATTATGATAAATGAAGCAGACTAAAATTAGGCTTCTTGAATGACACTCCCCTTATATTTATATTTTGTTGGGATAAAACACCATGTGTGCCAATGAAACCCTTCAATTTAAATAGGTTCAATAAGGAGCATTGGTCAAATATCTTGGCAGAATTATGCCAGAAAACCTTGTTAATGGTCCAACTTGTTATCTGACCTTTATTTGAAAATGTATGAGGGTGTGTGTATGAAATTGAGCTGGTACATATCATTTTAAATCAGTGTAGATTACAGAAAATCCTCAATATTTTTTTTTTAATCCAACCCAGCTATGCTGAGTCACTGTTTAAATTTGGAGTGGTTGAAACACACCAACCAAAAAACCCAATTAAATATGACACTGTTAACGAGAGTGTGTAAACCTCTGACTAGTATTGTATTAGTGTGATATGAGGGTGTGTCTCACATCATATGCTCAACCTCCTTCTGTTTAATGTCTTAAACCCTTCCAACTTGTCCAAGATATTTTCCTCACTTTAAATTGGCTTGTCCTAATGAAATTTTAATTTGTTATTAGGAGCACAGTTGGTGCCCAAAGCAGTGCCTGCGAGCGTGAGATTTAAAAGCTGGAAATGCACTCGGCTTGAAAGCCTATGCATTTCAGGCTGGAAGAAATTGGATGTATCCATTAAGGTGACGTTACCCAGGCTGAAAATGGAATCTGATCATTTGTTTCCAGCCAGTGACATTAGTTCAGTCCAGCATGGAGCAACCTATGGACTGATTGGCTTGTTCAGAAACAGGACAGGGAGTAATTCCACTTGACAATAACCATGGGATCCCACCTATCAATTCAATGACTGTATTCACCACAAATGCCTTTGCAAAGATTGGGCAATTTTCTGTCCAGCCGATCTTCTGGTAATGGGTAGAAAATTGATTTTTCTCTAGCCGAGGAAAGAGCTGGCAAAAAGCTTTTTTTTTTCTGACAAAGAAACTTTAGTCTGTGAAAAAAAACCTTGTTTTTCAATGTGATGTTTTGGTCAAAAAAACAGAGCTGTGGTCCTCCTATGGTGTTCAATGTGTTTCTCTACAGTTGACTCAATCTCTTCAGTTTGCTTTTCTTTCCCCATCCTCTTGTGGCTATAAAGTATGTATATGCAGCAATATAAGGAGTTTATTACCATCAATCAAACATACAAGTAAATTCTTGCATCAGAAACATGCCTCCCTTCCTCTCTGGCGAGAAAGAATCAGTTCTGTCTCTGTTTGCCTCAGCCTGGATGTCAGCCTTTCTGTTGATGTGCTCGCACATTTTATCCCTCTTTGAGATCAGTGCCAGACATCCACTGCTCCTGTAGTGGGAAGAATGTCTTCCTTCTGCAGAATGGGACGCATTTAGAAATCCTTTTGATGTCACAAATAGCATTTTGACGCTCAGGCCCATCCAGATGATGAGGATTTGCTCTTACAAAACTCACTTTGATACCACACTGGCAGGTGTGCATTTTAAGCGAGGCGGTTGGCTCCCATCCACTGTAAAGGACTCATATAATCTAGTCAAAATGGGAGCGCAGGACAGAAAACTGACCACCATGAACACACTTGGAGGTAACTAAGTTTTATATTGTGACTCAGAGGACAAGACCATTAATTACACATGCATATCCTTCACAGTTGTTGGCACCCCTGATGAAGACATGTCAAACCTTTTGATTAATTATAATTTACTGCAGGAGTCTAATCCTACAATAAATTGTTTTCAAAAATATAACATTTACTATGTTACACAGGTGGAACCAGATCATTGTACTGCAAGTTACATCTAAGGCCCTGTTTGCAGACATGGATCCACTAAAAGATAAACTTTTGTTCCATTTGTGTTAACAAGTTTACACGTTAATTTACAATCTCCATTTACAGGGCAGCAGTAGAAATGGATTGAAACACATTTTTCCTCTAACATGTTCAAATTGAATTTTGTTCTAGCTATTTGCTAGTTTAACAGATTTAGTAATTTTTCATACAAATGAAAGACTATACATTTTGCATCTGCAATTTGGACCTTTCTGGAAGCCAGATGCTGTGTCAACCGTTTACACAGATCATCATCACAGTAATGCACCGGTACATTAATAATTCTGTCCGTATTTACATTTGTTGATTCATCTGAATTTAAACAAAATACCTTTTTTGCACTTTGGCCAACAATTCTGTTTTTTACTGGGCAGCTATGCCAGGGTTGCAGAGATACGAGGCATGTGCATTTGATACTGACAGTCTTGAAAGTGCTCTCTGATCTTCTGCAACCCATTGATCGTGTCAACAAGAGGTTGAGACATTGTGAGGGATAGGTCATGCTCAGCTATAAACGCACATGTGCAAACTTTCTAGTTACGCACACGATCGGCCATGGATACAGGTGCCTCGGTTCTGCAGCTGTTTCACAGGTAAAGAGGAGACGTGCAGCAGAAAACGTGCGGTATTTGGTAGAGTCTTAAGGTATGGGGAGTCAGACCCCCATGGAATAAGATTGCTTTTGATTCTGGTAAACTATTTATGTGTTTAAGTTTTGGATAATCCTGCTGAAAGACCCAATAATGACCAGTTATCAGTTTTCTGGCACAGGCAACCAGGATTTTTTATTTAATATGTCTCGGTATTTCAAAGAGTCCAAGATCCCATGCACCTTAACAAGACTCCCCAGGACAATTGGAAGAAAAACAGACACAAAGAATTACAGGTCCTCCGCCTTACCTAATGATGTGCCAGCATGCCTCAGTAGAGTTTAGAAAAATACACATTTTGACATTTGCCAAAGTATAACATCACAGGCTTTTTCTTGACATGCCTCCCAAAAAAATAGCTTGCATGTATTTATAATTTAATCATGGTGGGAGAGACTTGATGAGCCCAACATCCTGTATATTATGGTCCATTTTAGCAAAAATGGACCTGTGTCCTTAGCCAGCCTTGTTTGCTGCTGTTCCAGTTCTTTCCTGCCTGGCGAATTTAGACAAGTAGCTATTTTATTTTGTGACCACTGATGTGTAAATATCAAAACACATTTGTTTGCATCATAGTGGTGCATTCTTGTTTGAAACAGCACTTAATTTCCCTTAAAGCAGCAGTTCTCTTTCCATGTCGTTGCTACAAAGTGTCAGTCAGCTGTGTATTGTTGTCGAAGACAGCTAACTTACTGTAAATGTCCCCTTCACTGAATAAATAGTCAGCCAGTTTGCAGCTTTGATCCTGTCTTGTCGTGCAGAGAATTGTCTCTCATTACTCTTTTCAGTAAAACATTTTCTATATATAAATCTAGCCAATGCTTATCTTTGTTGCCGTTTTATTTTCTATTGTTTTATTCACATTATTTGAACCCCCCCCCCCCCCCCCCCCCCCCACTGTGTGCATCAGTTTTAAAGGTAAATATGACATCTTTTTAAAAAGGCCTGCTGGTTCCAGCTGTGGCATCGTCTCTCAACCTCCCTTCCTTCTACTCTCAGCTATAAAGTCAGAAGATGCAACTAAAAAATTAAAAACTCCTTTAAGTGTATAACATTGAGTTCAGAGTTAAACAAAAAATGTCTTAAAGTGGTAAACTTCTGGGCATTGACATGGTTTTTTCTGCTAAATAAGTGATATTATAAAGAGAAGTGTTCAAAACAACAACCAGAAGAGGTAAATAGCTCCTCTTTTGGCCTATTGAAAATTAATTCTTAGAAGTAATTTTAAATGCTTTAAATGCAGACGAGAGAAAACACGTTTTGCCCACTTTTGTTTTAAAGGGATTTGTGGAAAAACTATACCCATTTCAGTGTTAAATACAAAAGGTATTAACTATTAATTTTGGTTCCAGATAACTGCAACGCAACCCCGACTGTTATTAAAAAAACTAAACCCATCTTTTGGTGTTTTGCAAAGATGGCACTGATAAATATTTCACATAATTTGTCTTCACAAAGCTCAGACATATCCCTTCTAACCGTACGTATGATGACAAGTAAACTGCATGAACCAAGCTAATTTTTGAAATATTCAGTGGCAGACAACCATACATGTTACGCAGGTGATATGTAGAAATAAAACAAGCATGGCAACGGAATCTGATATTAGCCGATATGACATTTTTTACATTATGTTCCCCGATGATGAGCTGAAGGAGTTGCTAGAAAGAGTCACACTGCAGCTTGTAATGAAGCTGAGGAGCTGAAAGCTTGGAGTTCCTCAGCAGGCAACAGGGGAATACATATGGGTCGGTGAATGCAAGCACCATTCAGCTGTGTAATTAAAAACATCAAGCGCTTTTTATCTGTTTGCAGTTTGGTTGTCTGAAGACATAAGTTTCAGTTTATTTTAACGCACCAAAAAACAACCCAAATATGAGCTGAACTGTTACTGTAAACACGTCTGTGGAGAACGAAAAGAGTTGGTAACATGCAAACATTATTTATTCATGAAAACATGCTGCTCTTTGACATTGCTTTAAAATTTAGTTAAAATGTTAACTCATAAAATGGGAACAAATAGCATAACATAAACGTGTCTTGGTGAAACTGCACCATCTAAAGAAGGAACCAAAGTTAAAGCCCATGAATGATGAAGTCAAACGTAGAAAAAATAAATAGATTTTCACACTCAAAGGAAGTCAGTCAGTCAGAAGTGATTTCAAAATGTTCTACAAATTTATTTGCATCTACCAAAACGGATTTCATTGCTGCAAAATACAAAAAAGGTTATTTTGATCATCACCAAGTCCGAAGGTTTCTATGTCATTATGCAAACAAAAGAAAGAGTTTGATTGTCAGTTGCACAGATCTGTGTGGTGAATCTGTGCAAATTCTCACTTATCCGAGTCATTGCAATAGCAAACAGGCTTACAAACAAGGTGGATTTTTTGGATAAGTGCCAAAACGTTTTCAGAAAGAACTGATCGAAAGTCCAGTCGCCTCCGATTTAAGCCAGTTTGCTGCTGATCTGGGTGGTGGTTTGGTGGCGCATTCCCATTGTTCTCCAGCAGGATTCCACTGGCAGACAGCAGGTGTTTCCCATCACCTCCAATCAGGTGGAGCACTTAAAGGAGCAATAAGTAATAATGACACCTAGTGTTTCAAATGGCAATAACACATACACAACAGCCTTCCAGAGATAGCAGCCCATGGCGTTTCCTTAACGGTCTGTTGCTGCTGTGAAACCCCACAGAATTTGGTCTATGATGTTGTATTCGGCTCTATTTCTGGTCTACTGCTCTTACTGGCTTCCATGTCTGCAGGCTGCTGATCTGCAGGCTGCTGTTACTTCCACCCCGGGTGACAAATGACAATGATTTTGATGAAAGTTCTTACTTATTACTCTTTTAAGGAAGCAGGAGTCAGAAGGAAGGCGTCAGAGCGTTAGCTCGGCCAGAGCAGTAACCTGCCTGAACCCTTGTTCATGTTTGGACCCCGCTTTTCATTCAGTCCATAAGTCAGCCTCTGAAATATTCACACAATCTACCTGCTTGTTAAGATAAGAAAAGATAAGATAAGATAAGATAAGATAAGATAAGATATGATAAGATAGGCTTTATTGATCTCACATTGGAGAAATTCACAATTGTTGTCCTGTCTGCTTTCTCTTCCACAGTGATCAGAGCCCCCTGGTTTTACCCCGCCATAATTTCCACACTAATAAAATTTTTAAACTGCTTATCTGCCTCCGTGTTTGTGTTCCCGTTCAGAGACATCAGGTAAAAACCGAACATGACAGAAACATAATCTATTCTTACTCGTTCAATACTATTTAAGAAGGTAATAATCCAGTTGCTGTCATGATCAGTGGGTGTTTTTTGAGCTTCATTCGATGCCTCGTCATTCCTTATTTGCTCATATATTCTGTTGAGCCTGGTGCACAAGGCGAGATTTTAAAATTGTCAGCTGATTGTCACAACCTGAGGCCCCACACATGACGCTGAAATACCGTGGACACAACATGTTTGCTCCTGCAGCGTCTGTGTGGTGTCTGCTCAAACAGAAAACACAACACACCGCCACACAAACACATCTGAGATGGGAGATCCTGCAAAACCTCTCGAATGTGAGTGCAGAGGAAATAAAAATTACCTACAAGGAAGAAAAAATGTAGATAGTTTGAGAACTAATTTTGACAGAGAAAAAACATTTACAAAAGAAAATGTGTTGGTTAAATGAGTGGAACAGGGACTCTATGTTTGCTACACTAGGATATAGTTGTGAGGTGTTTTGTTTTTATGTTATATTCCCCTCCGGGTTTCCGTCACAGTTTGATTGGCTAAATAAACGCCGCTGTCAACAGGCTACACGCTGGTCTGTCCTTGGGGGAACACTGCACGCACTAGGATGTCAGGCCAAAACAATCCGACATGTCGACTATCCCTGATTTCAGGTTGGCGCCGTCCAGACGTCCTTCTGAGCAGACTAGGTGACTCTTAACACGCCACATGGGGCAGGAATACCTAATAAGATCATCTTGAGAGCCTTCACGATAATCGAGGCGTCCTTAAGATTGTCAGAAGGGGAAGATTGGGGGAAAAATCAGGCTGATTATCTTGCCGTGTGAACCCAGCATTAGATTTTTTTCCCCCCCGTGTTTCTTCCCTGCCTGTCCCTGTAATTAAGCAGTTCCTGTTCACCTGTGTCCCCTCACTTAGCCCTATGTCACCCGTCTATGTTACACATTATTTAAGCTCCAGCTGGTCATTTCGTCTTCATTAGCTCCTCCGTTATTCTCTCTTAGGCTTGTCTCTTCGTTCCAGCTCCCTGCTCCACAGTTTTGTTTGGTGCGCTGCCTTCCCCGTGTATTGCTTTGTAAGTTCCTTTTGTTTTATTTAATCAAATTTCATCATCCATCCAATCAGTTTGGTTTACTTTCAGTCACTACCCTTCCTTTGATTAGTTCCACCTGTCACCTGTAATCAGTTTTTAACTCCGGTCACCTGTGCACTCCTCCATTTATACCTGCCTCAAACCTCTGTTCAGTGCCAGATTATTACGTGCCGACTGGTGAGTCTAGTCCAGCATTCTCTGTTCTCTGTATGCCTGTTGATCTGACCTGTTTTATCTGAGCCAGCCTGACCCCTGATTTACCTGTTTGCTTTCCTGATCTCACTGCCTGCCTGTTGCCTGACCGGACCAGCCTTTTGGTTTTTGAGCTTGCCAGTCCCCTGTTTGATTATTTAGTTTGCCTGATGCCGGCTCTGGACTGTTTTTGGTTTTTGGATGCCTGGCTTCTCATATTGGTCCTCATATTGTGTTCATTACAACGAACACAATAACGCGTATTCAACATGTTGATGAAAAGACATTCCGTTTAATTAGCAGATTTTTACCAGACGTCTGATTGTAGTCCTTCATATCAGGAGAGCTGTTCAAGAAATAATTCTCCTTTTAAAATTCTCCTTCTAACGTATAAAGCCCTTAATAATCAAGCTCCATCATATATCAGAGCTCTGATTACCCCGTATGTTCCTAACAGAGCACTTCGCTCTCAGACTGCAGGTCTGCTGGTGGTTCCTAGAGTCTCTAAAAGTAGAATGGGAGGCAGATCCTTTAGCTATCAGGCTCCTCTCCTGTGGAACCAACTCCCAGTTTTGGTCCGTGAGGCAGACACCCTATCTATTTTTAAGACTAATGTTAAAACTTTCCTTTTTGACAAAGCTTATAGTTAGAGTGGCTCATACCCTGAGCTATCTCTGTAGTTATGCTGTGATAGGCCTAGACTGCTGGAGGACATCAGGGTCTAATTTTCTCACTCTACTGATTTCTACTGTTCTTCAGTCTACTGTTCTCCAGTTTTGCATTGTATTACATTGAAATGACTGTCGTCATTTCAGCTTTTAACTTTTTGCCCTCTCTCTTTTTCTTCATAGTAGGTACACCTGGTCTGGCGTTCTGTTAACTGTGACATCATCCAGAGAAGACAGATCACCTGCTATTACCATCTAATGTAGAACAGATTCCTGGATCAATGTGTGCTTCTGTGCTTTTTGTCTCTCTTATTGTGTCTCTGCTCTGTCTTCTCCAACCCCCAGTCGGTCGAGGCAGATGACCGTTCATACTGAGCCCGGTTCTGCCGGAGGTTTTCCTTCCCGTTAATGGGGAGTTTTTCTTCCCACTGTCGCTTCATGCTTGCTCAGTATGAGGGATTGCAGCAAAGCCATGTACAATGCAGACGACTCTCCCTGTGGCTCTACAGTTCCCCAGGAGTGAATGCTGCTTGTCGGGACTTTGATGCAATCAACTGGTTTCCTTATATAGGACATTTTTGACCAATCTGTATAATCTGACCCAATCTGTATAATATGATTGAACTTGATTTTGTAAAGTGCCTTGAGATGACATGTTTCATGATTTGGCGCTATATAAATAAAATTGAATTGAATTGAAGATAAAATAGTTTAACATGCAAAGAGGTTTAAAAAGTTATTTTTCATATTATAAATGGAAATATTAAATTTTATATACGAACATCATCTTGTTTGTATAACAGGGTGTTTGTTGCTCTTGACGTCCTACCTCAGAGGTGAGATGTAGGAGTTTGAGGTACCAAAACGAATCAGCGTCACTGCAGGGTAAATGCATATCAGAAAATGCAGGTGGATGCTGAGCATGAGTCCCCAATCTGAGCTTTCCAGGTGAGTAGCCGCATACAGAGAGCTGGACTCCAGATGGAGGGTGGTATAAGCGTCCTTCTTCATGGTCATTCCACTCGACCTCAGCTCCATCACAGTTTTTCTGCCTCATTAGAAACCCCTCTCCCACTCTTCCTCTGTCATCTCACCTTGCTGACTGTTGAACAGATGGCAACGGCGGTGGTAAATTTACATTAAAGGAGAGAACTAGTGTCGGCGACGCCGCATTCCTCAGTAACTTTCCATTATTTAATTAGATCACTGGCCCTCATGAAGATAAGGTCACATCACCCCAATCTTCTAGACTGTCATTAGGATTGCGCTAATTTTCCCAAGGGACTGAGCACAGTTCTACTCGCATGGTGGTACAGAAACACTTCTACAGGGTTTTGTCGCGGTAGTGTTGTAGTGGGACAGCGGGCAAGTGGCTTTAAATGTATATATCTTTTTTAACACATTACTTTCACCATGATGTTATTGTCACAGTCTATTAGTACCAACATTATTTTTGCTTGAATCAATCAGAAAAGGGATTTGACTGACCTGCTTTTGCGTTCAAAAGGGAGTGAATGTTCATCTGTAAACGCTGAGTGTTTGTACGGCGTAGGACCTGTCAGAGACAATAAGGATGGCAACAGTTTTCTCTGTTCTTGCTTGTTGTTAACCAGATTGATAATATGTAGCACTCTTGGTTTAATACACATTATCAATCTGGGTCTGCACCCATTAAATCTGTTCGGGTAGAGGAGGGACATTCAGCAGAACTTTCCGAGCTGATTGGGCAAAGCAACGCCTAGTGCCCGCCTACCAAAATTTGGATTTAGCCAATCACGCTATCAAATAACATTTTCGGAAGCAACAGCCGCCCATCCACAAATGCACAAAGCACTTCTTGCTGTTCTTCTTTCAAACATGAAATTGTGGATTCTGACAAAACAGGTGCGATAGCAGCAGCTACATGTGCATCATCCTAGGCTGCCATGTTAATTTTGGTTCGTCTCTGGGCTCGGCACCTCTTGTTTTCGTCACAGCTGTATGTCCCGCCTTAAACCATAATACTGCATCAGGATTGGCCGACCCGTGCTGGGTTGCCTCTTGACCGGTTGAGGTGGGAGAGGGACAAGGATTCTCTGAATTCAACTTGCAGGCAAGGTTACCTTTTTGTCACAGATCATTCAGAACTAATTTTTGTATCAGACAAAGATGAAAAAATAATCAAACATATTTTTAAAAGAATATCATTTTGTAAGGGAAAAAGCAATCTAAACTAACCTGGCCCAGCGTGGGGAAAGTAATCGTCAATGAACCTTATGAGTTGTAATGCTGCTCTTGGCAGCAATTCAAACGCATTCTTCTTTGTAGAAATGTTTTATCACAGCAACATTGAAGACGTTTTGAGCTACTATTTGAGCCATTCAGAGACCGACTTGCTGTTATCCTTTGGATCCTTGTCCTGCAGAATAATCCAAATGAAGTTAACCCACGTCCTTTAGCGGCAAAGCTGGCCAAGCAGGGCTGTCAAGCTGGCACTATAATCTTTGACTGTTGGTGCAAGGTTAATTTTCTGAATTGATATGTTACTTTTATGCCATATTTAAAGGGACAAACAAACTCCAAGAAGCTCCAAGTTTGTATCAGTCCACAGGATGTTTTCGCAAAGGTATCCAGATATATTTAGGGGCCTGTGAGACAGGCCTCTGTGTTTCCAGTGGATGCCATTTTTGCCCAGCCTTCTTCAGTCATGAAGCAGGAGAGGCCTGCAAGGCTTCAGATCTTCTTGTTTGTTTTGTGACAGGTTTACTTGGGTATCCCTTTTCCCTCAATTTTTAAAATCACAATTTGAAAATTGCATGTTATATTCATTCAAATGTAATTTTTTTTGATGATTTGAAACTAAAATACCAAAGTAAGATGTAAGGAAAAAAATAATTTACTACACGTAGCTGCACTCACAGCTGCTGTTTTTCGCTGAATCTATGAACCGCTTTCCTGACCCAGTTTTTAACACTCTAAGGCCTTTTCATTATCAGCAAGAATTTTTATTAATCTGTGTTAAATGCTGTGTGTAGCTTTGCTTTTCCAGTGCTGCAGATATCAGTGGGTTGTGGAGCATTCACAACCCCATCCTGTTGTTCAAAGAGGTGCTTCTAAATGGAGCTGGTGATATTTTTGACATATTTTTGTAGTGCTGCTCATATTAATGCGTTCTGGATTGTTTAACTGTTATCCTCCGTAGGGAACTCAGTAAAAGTTTGACCCTTTCTCTGTTGTATTCTGCTTTTACGTATTTAGTGACTAAATGAAGTTTTGGCTCTCTGACTGGGAAATCCAGCACCAGGAACTGCTCACAGAGGCCTTAAAAATCTAAACTTTGACTTTAATGCTTTTCTCTTCACATTACAAAGGCTGAGAGGTTGGACCAGATTTAACGGGACATTGTTGTGCTGGGACTTCATAGTTTTAATATGAAATAAGGTGAAAATTCCAACAGTTCAGTTGTTTTCTCTGTTTTTCTAGAACTTCAGTAAAATATCACTCCACTTGGGCTTGACACACATCCAATGTAGACGTAGAAGGATACAAAACCAAACACAGTTTCATATCCCCTCTTGGGGAAACTATGCCTTTGTGTTTCTGCTCACATTGCTCAGACAGACTTATCACAAAATGCAGATTAGTCTTTTATGTTTTGTGAAACCTGCGCTTTTTTGGGTCTTTGTGATAAAATTGGCCTAATCCAGTTTTCATTTTTCATCCCCTTCATGCATCATTGATGTCTCACACAGAACAACTGGCCTTTCATCTGTTGTTTGTGCTCTGTCTTCATGTGATCCTGTTAAACGCTCGCTGGGTCGTGTTGTTTTCGCTGGCTGTAGTGTTTGTGATGAGATCAGGAAAGAGATAAGGTGTCACACTCTGTTAGTCCCTATTTGAATCTTATTTTGGCTAATTCTAATAAGTGGTCGATCCATCGTTGCACTCAGGGTTCATTTCCTTTGTAGAGAACATGAATAATATTTAGAGCCATTGTTCCACAGTGCAGGTAAAAGCTGGATTGGCTTCTCAGAAAACGAACAAGGGGAAATGAAACTGGGTAAAAATCAAAGGATCTGGCTGTGCCTGTCAGCAGCCAGACTGAATTATTACCCTGTAGGTGCAGACTGAAACTTGCACAGCACTGCCGAGGACTAAAAATTAAACCCATTCATCCATCTGTCCGAATAGGGCTGGCATTTCATAAATACATTTGATTCATAAAGCGCAAGCTTATTAAAAGAGTCTGTGGTTCATCGATTCATTTAAAGCCTCTTTTTGCTCTGGAGTGCTCCTGTCAGAAGCTGCCAAGTTAAACAAACAGCAGCGCTGGTTTTTACTCAAACAGGAAGCAAACATATGCATTGCAAAACGCATTTTGGATGCAGTTATATAAATGCTAATCGCAAATTGTGTGATTCGCCAAATTGTTCCTTGTTCAATAGAAAATAAAAGTGAGACTTTTTGTTAAAGAACAACTAACATTCTTACATTAAATGGGAAATCTCTGATTCAGGAGGGGAAAAGTCGTTTTTGAAATAGTCACTCATCAGTGAATAGGAATTGCTGAACGAGTCATTTGAATTGTCCTGACACATTTAACTTTTTCGTTAAAACAATACAGTTACAGTTACAATATATTTACCTCAGGTTACAATGCCAACGTCGACAAGAAAGTATTCTGCACCAATAAGAATAGTAGGTTGAAGTCACATGAGACGGAGCTCAGTTGTTGCCAGAAATGGCTCCATCTTGGCGTTACGTTGTCAGATTCAAGCCGACCAAAACAGAAGGAGCTCAGAAGCCATGTGGAGGTTACCGCTTTCCTTCTGGACAGGTACGTTAAATCTTTGCTAATCCTTTTTTTCCTCTTTTTTTTTATTTTTTATTCATTACGTTAATCCAAATGTTACCAGACCAGGTAGCTGGCTGGCAAACAGTACAGTTGAAGTTTGGAACGCGAATGGGTGAGAGCGAGTGCGCCACCTACAAACTTGAAGCTATCGCCTAAGACCCTGTTACAGGCCCTTATCTGATACCTACACAGATCCTGCACAACTATGTGACCCCAGGTGAAGTGAAAAACACCTGATCTTTTTACTAGTAGCCTTTATTTGAAAGTAGGCTGAAAGGAAATGGGGTTGAGGAAGAGGAGCAAGACATGTGCAAAAGGTCTACGGGCCGAGACTCGAACCAAGGACAGACACGGTATGACTGAGGCCTCCGTACATGGGTCGAATGCACCATCACGCACCCTTGGACTTTTGTTGTTAATGCTAACCATCACGCAAGCATATTTTTAATAACTTCTAAAAGAAAAAAACGTCTTTGAAGTCAGTAAAGGTTATTTTAGAGATTTCAATGTTTATTTTTTCTTATTTTTCTCTAGTAAAACATTCTTCGGAGCCTGATCGTTGGTTTTGAGGTTAGGGCAGCACTGATTTAAGGTGCATGTGCGACCATCTTATCAACTCCAGGACAGAGAGCATTTGTTTCATAGGATTAGGGTGAAAGAGCCCGTGGCACTGCGGAGCAGTAGACCGGGATTTATTATGAAACCTATCAGATTCAATCACCTCAGCAGCACCACTGTTGGAGGACACCTTGTTTTGTCGGGACTACCATCTACTGAGTTATCGATTCCCCCACGGCACCTTATGATGCTCATTAACCCCAAACACTGTCTCGTGCAGAACGGGGAAAACAGTTGGATTCCTCAAGGACCTGAGGAGTGAAGGTAATTCCCAACCAAAAAAAAAAAAAAGGAAATGAAGCATAAGGCATGTCTGAAATTCAATCTCTGGAGTAAATGTTAAATTATCCCGCAGTGTAATATACAAATGTGGAAAATTTTAAATTATTCCTGTCTGACAAAATAAGTTTCCTGCAAGCTGAGGCATCACTTCAGAAAATATCAAATTTAAAACTCCACAGGAGCCAGAAAATTACCTCCTCAAACATGGCCTGAATAACACGACCATTTAAACTGTGACTGCCAAGGCTAAAATTGACTATGCTGATTGGGCTGTGAGGCGTGTCGGAGGATAAACGCCTCCAATTCAGTGGCTTACATGCATTTTCATGTTCTGTCTCTGTAGAGCCTCAAACAGGATGGTGCCAGCCAAATGCATCTACATTTTTATTGAAGCATTTAATGGGGAAACATACATGCAATGCTCACGTGGGATTAAAAATATACAAAATGTGAACGTTTTGACTACATCGTGGAACATCATGCTTTGCAAAATGTGCCTCCTGACTGATTTAATTTAACATAATTAAAATAATAAAAGTGTTTTTCTTAAAGATTTGCAGCTAATTTAAAGCAATTGTAGTTATTTTTGGTTGTGCGGGTGCAGCAATATATGGAGTCCAACTGAGAACACAGCATGACGCTCTGTGGAAAGCATTTGCCAACTGTGGCCTCTGTACTCTAATCCCCATTGTCTGTTTCACTGTAAACAATGGGTACCTTTTTTGTTTCAAAGACAGACTACGTAAAAGAACAATGAATGGAGCATGAAGCATATTTCTGTAATAACATTTCTTGGCTTCAACATGAATTTGAGGAGCCTCTTGAATGTGATAGGCATAGATTTGAGAGTGAAAAGAAAAGGCTTCTCTTTAAAAGAATTTAAAACTGCTTTACAATCCATGTTCAGCTTGAACCATAAAATCCCAGCAGGTTTCAGCAAAAAGAAATGATTTGTTGCAGTTTCACTAGTCAAATTAACTGTGCCTTGAAAGATAAAGGAGTTGTACTTATGCTTTGTAAGTTGGAATAAAGCTACGTTTACATGGACAAAAGTCATCGGAATGTCAGACTGAAATAGAAATGCGTCATGTAAACAAGCCAGTTGCAATATGATGATCAGATTAAGCTCAATTGGAATTAAACTGTAATCCGAATGAGAGGGGTGGTTTATGCCGATTGATAATCCGATCAACGTGCATATAAACGTTTGTCAGGATCAAGTTATTCAGAATGAGGCAAACTGACCCGAGTGCGCCCGCTGTAAATGTGACGTATGTCCATGTTGTTGGGTGGCAGAAATATGTCGGGAAGCAAAACTGTCAAAGCTCCCAATACAATCTTTCTATTTGAAAAACTAAAAGAGCCTAAAATTGTTGCTTACTTAGTAATCTTTCAACCGTAATTAGAACATTGTGCAAGTCCAGCCAGACAAATTAACTCATATAATACTGCTTTGTTTGCTATTTGTTGTTATTGAGCGAAGACGGAAGTTCTTCTTCTTCTGTTTTTTTTTTTTTTTAGGGGAATTTGATAATAAGGTGAATATACACACACATTATGATCAGATTAATTAATTGTGTGCCCAGATAAACAGTACAATCTTATTATTTAATCTAAATAAATTTTAATCCGATCGTGAAAGTTTGTGCATGTAACCATAGCTACTGTCACTTCTGGAGACAATATATTATAAATGTTAAACATGTTAAATCTAAACCCTTAGCTCATTCTGACGTTACAACATAGTTGGAAATAAATTACAAATCTGCCTGACAAACACGCCAAGCAGGACAAAATGATACTGACATGTAGGCCTTTAACGAACTTGGTACCTTTTGCAAAGATAATTAAAAAGGTGGTTAATCAACAAATGTTTTCAGTGCTTTAAGTCAGGTTTTTGGCAACACAGGCGGTAGCATGGAAATGCTTTAAGTGGCATTCATCTTAACAGTGATGCATCTAAAGCTTGTTTCTGCAGCACAGTGTGCCATTTCCTTCCCAACAACATTCTCCAGCTAAGGGTCTAAAGGTGTTCCTAAGTTTTTGGTTCAATTCAACATGTTGTTCAACATGTTGCTGTTTCCTTGGGCAAGGAAGGAACTGCAGACCCCAGTTACATTTTGTACTATCAGTGTTTGAATGTGTAAATGAGTGTGAGTGGGTAAATTTGGCTCTAGCGCTTTTGTGTGGTCATTGTTGTGCCATTACACATGTTTTTAAGTTGTTTAATGTTTATTAAATAACCCTCTGTCTGTTAGGTATTGTCCGGTGAATATTAGCCCAAACAGCTGATATCAGGACATTAGTTGAAAGGAATGATTTGAGCACTGGCGTTCTTTTAACAGCTAACTCTGCACACATATAGAATAAAGGAGTGACTTCTCTTCAAGTTCAAGAATTTATTAACAGAAATAAATGAGAACACCACGATAGAATGCTGTTTATCTGAATTAACACTACATTTCAATCAACAACTCCTTTCCACTAGGCTAGTGAAACTTAACTAAACTACTAGGCAAAATTAAGATTGAAGAAACTAAGGAACAATGTATATACACAAGAAAAAAAAGACAAATAAAATAGTTGAAAACCATCATTGTAAGAATAATTCAGTGACTCTTAGGTTCACTGCAGATGTAAGTTAGAGAACCAGAGTTCATCTTAAAGAACGTGGAGTGAGGTTAAATTAGCTTAACTAATTTTGAAAAACATTTGGTACGTGTACAACCCATTCAACTAATTAGACAAAACATTATTTGAGGAAATAACATTTTAAATGATTTGCTAAATGAAACTCATTTACCTTTTACGCCACTTGATTTTTATTAACGTAATTATTTCTCCTGGAAATAAATAGGACTCATATTGGTAACTCAGGAAGTTAGAGGGCGCTGTAGAGGACGATCAACTGGAAATTATGTATTGAGGCACTTCTGGGCTGTGTTTATATTAGCTTGATGAGTTAATCTTAAGTTACACAAAGACACCATTAAATCAACACCAATGTTCCCTATTAACGCTGTAATTACGCTCGTAGCACCATCAAATGATGGCAGAGCTAACCGAGGAAACGCATTATGTTTAAAACAAACCATAGTTTTGGGCAATGGTAAGTTATTAAGTGAGTATAATAGCGGCTAATGCTAGCGGCAATTCGGCACTCATTTAAAATTACTGAAGCTATATTTTGCTGAGCGGACTAGAACACACAAACAATAATGTCCCATCAGTGTTGAAAACCCTTATGGTAATAAAGTTTGTCATAACTGTAAAACACAATCGAAAACGCATCGGCATAGCTTGTTTAAAAATTTAAACAGTTTAGCCTGTAAGCTCCAGGTATTTTTACCTCAGTCAAATCTTACAATCAAAACAGTAAAACCACATAAAAAATAACCAGTTACATTTCCCTGCTAAACTCTGCCAAACCTTTGCCTCCGTGTCCGTTCGGTTGACTTTGGGCCATCCAGCGGAATGAAGCTTGAGCATTGAGGGGTCGGCGCTCAGGGTAAAAGCCCTCATTTGGGAACCGGACCTGGGTGAGCTCTACGTGGATTCCAATGGGCTACGCTCAGCCTGTTAAGCGTGGAGAACTCTGGAGAACCTTTGGCTTCTTGTTAGGGCCTCTGCACAGCTTGCACAGGAGCAATTTTCAGGTCAGCTTTCCTCCTGCAAAGTTAGCTGAGTCCTAGCCCGCGCCCATGTGGTGAGTCTCCGAACTCCATTTGGGTCAACGGACAGGGAGATGAGAGGGTCTCCCCCTTGCTGCTCCAAGCAGCGGGCGAAAAGAGAGCGATGAGTCCGGGTGCCTGAGCCTTATACTTTCAGCAGGCACCCTGCTGTGACAACAGTCTATTGGGGAGGGGTGACTGCAGCAGTCCCCTACATTTCTTGTGGCTTCATCTTTAGAGTCTTAGCTGTTATTTTTATCTTCTCTGGTTTCACAACATCGTTATGACAAGAGGAGCGCCATAAAAATTCAGGCCATTTACATTTACTAAACAAAATGTAAATGCAAACCCTGAAGTACATTAATCTCTGGGAACCCATCTCCTTCCTGAATGGTTTGATTGCTGGGAGTTCTCATGGTGTCGCATATAATTGTTTGAACTGATAAACTTTGCACCTTCAGGCATCTGGAAATTAGTCAAGGATGAAGCAGACTTCCTCATGTTTTGGCTGATTTCCATATGTTTTTATTTCCCCCATGATGTTACACAAGGCAGTTGTGCTTTTTTTTCTTGTGTTGCATTAAAAGACAGTTTAAATGTTATTATTGTTTTAATTTAGAAGCTTGCAAAGCATTCACATGAGCAAGTCATTTTAGAAGATACCTTTAAAGAAATAATGAAACATTTTGAATAGCATTCACTCATTATTCTGAGATTTAGCAAATAAAAATAGCTTTGGCAAGCCTTCCTGACCTAAAACCTGAACAGAACTATTAAGTCTTATTTATTGTCAGACAATGAGAGATTACATATAAATAGCCAGTTTCAATTATACTTAATGTAAAACATATCTTTGGATGGATTGTTCAATATGTGTTTTTAAATTTCTTAAGCATGTAAGGTTGGTATGGTTGAAGATGTTTTCTAAACTTGTCTAATTTGTTGAAGCTCTGTTATTGTTCTTTTTTAAAATTAGACTGAAAGGAGGGGGGATTTCCAATATTACTTTTACATTGATGTGTATATTTGTTCCATTTCTTTAGCTTAAACTTAATGAGAGTAGGAGAGATGTTAAACTCAAAGAGAACCGTTTAACCTGAGACTCAGTGTCACAAACCAGACTAAAGCCTTTGTTGCTCCGCTTCGTGTGGGCATGGATTCTAAGTTTGCAAACGCTGAATGCGCGCCGACCGATGAGATTGCAGCTTGAAGGGCTTCTTCAAAGACCTGCCAGAGCCTGAAGAGCCTCCTCTTGTAGTTCACCTGCACAAACTTGCATTCTGCTCCTTTGAGTGCTCTGCTTTTCTGAATAAACACGTTTGCCCCCAGTGCACACTCACTGCTAGTCAGAAATGTGACAAGCAGTTTACCGAGAGAGAGAGACGTTAATGGAAATTTGCACATTATCACGAGCGCAATTTCCAGGCGTTAAAGCCACATGGAGCGTTCGCCAGATGGAAATAATAAGGTGTGTTTGCTGTCAGCTTAAGCTCATATTACATGGTAAATAAATAATAATTTAATATTTACCGATACTGCTTGTTTTACTTTAAAGCTTAAAAGATTTCTGCCGAAGGTCGTCAGGTGGAGAGGGATGCTTAAATGAAGTCACACTTGTGTTTGTCCTCTGACTCCACTCACACTCTCACACACACACTCCTGGCATGTTTGATATGCTTTCTATAATCTTCCTCTCCATGAATAAGAGGGAGATTTTTTTTTCTCCCCCCTCCACAGGGAAAAGCCATCATGTAGAACAGCTGCTTCAGGCTCCGGCTGATGAAATTATTACCTGGCTGATGTGACCTGCCTGCTGTTTTGGAGTTTACCAGCAATTCGGGGTAAACAAACCTCTGGGAAACAACCTCTATCCCCTCCAGACTGCGCTGACGAGATGTCTGATATCATCTTATCACGCCGCTGTTTATGAAGACGGAAACGCTGTCAAGGTTGTCAGGTTCGTTTTGATTTATGTATCCGGGCTTTATCTAATAAACAGCAGGTTTATGTGTGAAAAATCTCACATTTGAATTTTTCATATGGTTATAAAAGGGGAAATCTATGGTCCCATTTATCTTTATCTGTGTAAGAACTAAGTTTTTCTCATTACATTAGAATATCATCAAACATTAATCTATTACAGTGATTCAAATTTAAAAGCAAAACTGAGACATATAGTAAAATGGATTTATTAGAAATATGTATATTTTTTGGTATTATTATTGTTATTATTATTATTGTTATTATTATGGTGCACGGCTGATGAAAACTATAAATTATGTTGTTATTTTTTTCCAGGAATGCTACATATTATGCTTCTTACACACATATTAGCCCCAGTTTGATCACCAGCTAAGCCGGACTGCCACAAAATGTTGAAGAATTAGCCAGCATGAACATCATAGATCCTACGGGTCACGTTTACCCATCATGCATGACAAAGAAGCAAAGCAGCTTTGACTCAGATATCGCAGCAAAGACCCGACATTATCAAATGCCCACCGGTGGCAGGCAGCAGAGCTCCTCTACTCATAACCACTTTATTCCAAACATCTTGTGCGGTACGGGCAACAAACTTTTTGTCTCTTGGGGCACGCGGTCAGCTGAAGCAGAGATGGTCCATTTACATCTTCAGGTAAGAGTCGTTTCATCTGAATGTGAAACGAGAGTGTACTTGATAAGTCACACAAGGAGTCCCAAGTAGGTTTAATGCTCGATCCGCCCATTTTCTATGCCCACTTAATCCTTGCAGCTTCACACAAGGTGCTGAGCTGAGGCCTATTTTCAGCAGTTAATGCAGTCGGTGAGATGCAGGATTCACCTAAGGACAATCTTTTTGGGACAAACTGTCTCAGCAGGAATATTTAAGAAAGGGAGGGAGCTGCACTGCTCAGGGAGAACTCAAGAAAATTGGAAAGAACATGCAAACTCAACACAAAAAAACCCCAGACAGGATTGAAACCTTAGGGGGCTTTGTGCTAAGAGGCACAGCTCAACTGCTCCGCTGCGCTGCGCCTCAGTCTTGAAATGTAAAGCCAAAATGAACATTGCATGACTTACTCAGCTTTCTTCATTGTACAGTATATATTAAATGTCACATCTAACTGGAACCTATCCAATCTGAAATGAAAACGTTAAAATATTACTTGCTGAGGTGGCTGCCATCCGGCGAACACTTTCCAGTTGCGGTCAGCAGCGCTTCGTCTGGTGAAGCTGTAACAGAAGAGGCCCCAACTACTCTGAACGAAAAATGTTGACAGACAAGATATGAAAGACATGTAAGAACCGTAAAAAAAAAACAAAAAAAAAACACAAAGACATCTCCAGAACCACCACAGCACTCAGCAGCACCAGTGAAGGCGACACAGAAAGGACCGACAACGGCTGACGAATGCCTCTGCGCCTCAGCTTCCACATTGGTGCGCCAGCACTCCAACAGTAACGAGAGGCTGGCCTTTTTTGTGTTGCAGCTGAGATTGAGGCTATTTTCTGTTTTAGAGAATCAGGGATTGAAGAGACTTTTTTTAACATGTTAGAATCAAAGCAGAGCAGTCCATCAAGTGTGAATTTTGTTCTCTCTCAACGAGGAAGGCAAAGCTACAGTTGGACGTCTAGGGCTACGTTGAGGTATATCACAATCAGTGTACTCTATTTCAATCTGAAAAACTCACACAGAAAAAAAAGGCAATTAGAAGAATTTTATTGATACAATATTTTAAGAGTTTGCCGCTCAGACCTCGGCAGGAAAAATTCACGCTGAATTATACTTCAATATGCATAAGCAGGCGTATGAGAATAGGGATATTTCCCCCCGGGCCTGAAACTGGTGGTGGAGTGGAGATAAATAAAGTTTGTTCAGTCCATATGATGATCTGTTTGAGCTAGATGTCCAACTTGGATAAACAAAGTTTGCATGAACTGTCCATGATGAGCAAGCATGAAGCGACTGTGGAGAGGAAAAACTCCCCTTTGGGAAGAAACCTCTGGCAGAACCAGGCTCAAAATGGCGGCCTTCTGCCGGACCATTTTAAGGACTAACTGGGAATTCCATAAGAGTCCAGGAGGAATTACACTCTGATAGGGACGAGGTTGAAGGAGGACCGTAGGAAAGCCAGGCGGAGCTTTCTACGATGATGGAGAAGGGGATGGAGGTGGGTTGAATCCGGTCATCAGAGTCCAAACCAGACACGCGCAGCCACTGCTTGCTCGCTGAGGAGAAGGCCGAGACGAGGATGTGGAGTTCTTTTTAAGATGAACCCAGGATGCTGATTGGCTTCTAGGAGGAGCAGTTCAAAACTGATTGGCTTGCGTCGGAGGCGGATGAGTCTCTGATTGATGGAGTTAGGCAATAGAGTTTCTTCAGTTTGAATTTTCGCTTAAGCTCCATTAGTTTATTTAAAGTATTCCTAAAATCCAATCTTGCAAACTCAACACTGCGTGTCATTTTCTCTTGTGAGTCTTATGTATCGATGCACACCTGCTGATAGCCATACTACCATGCACCCAGTCACAAGCGTAGCTGTGACTGGAAAGTTAAATGTGAAATCAATTGCGTTAAAGAGTTATTACACGTGCTTGAACTAGTTTAATGTTCATTTCTGTCGAATCCATGGAGCAGCAGATAGCCTGGCTGGTTATCACAGACTTGCAGGCCTTTTAATACAGCAGCTGAATGAAACGTGAAGTATGGCTGTGTATGTAATCCCTGAACACTAATGCTGCTCTTTCTCTTGCTCCCCAGCGAAATGCTTCATTCCAGTGTGACTAATATCCGAGCGCTCCCACCTTGCTCCCGGTTCTTGCAGTCCGAGGGAAGCAGCAGAGGTGTGACAGGCCAGCTCTGCTCATAAGCTATCAACTGAATAATTACCACAAACCTGCTTCTCCGCGGGGCTTTGGGAGCCATAAACGGCCACACTGTCACACACCAATAGAAAATCATGACCGTGGCGGCATTGCAGGGGTAGGACTCGGTCACTGGGGACCTGAGTGGATATATTCGGGTCAAATGCTTTAGCTAATGTGCGAGCCTGAGCCTGCCAGGTTGTGCAGTGACCCCACTTTTAGTTGAATCCTGCTGATGTTCTGGTCTCAGGGTTTTTTTAAAAAAAGGAGGTGAGAACTGATGCAAGCAGTATGAATATGCTCTTGTTCAGCTGAGCATTGACATAATTGTTTCTGCAGTGCAGGAGGAGCTGAAGTGGGTAAAATATTCATATTCAGCATACTTTTTTTTTTTTTTGCCCAGTTTAAAAATGTTTAGCTTAAATTTTATGAATTGGCTTTTGTTTAGTTTTTTTTTTCTTTTTCTTTTGTATTATCTCATCCCTTTAAATAATAGCATCCTATTCTGCTGGCATGCACCAATTTTGTCAACAGTTTGTTTATCTAATGCAAATTCACTATTTTTTTTTATAAACTTTACAGGGTGAGCAGACGTATTTCATATTTAGTTTTATAGAATCCAATTCAGTCCGAATTCAGTTCGGACTAATCCACTCCATTTAAATGCCCTGAAATGTAGAGTCTGATTAAAATTCCTACATGATTTCAAACCAAAGGTTGATTATAAATAGATGGCAAGGCAAGGCAAGGCAAGGCTAGGCAAGTTTATTTGTTCAGCACATTTCAGTACGAAAATAATGCAAAGTGCTTTACATGATTAAAATATAGGAAAATAAAACAGAACAAAAGTAAGTTGGAATAATATGTAGAAACAAAATAAAACATGGGAAAATAGAAACTAAAAGCAAATATTAAAAACTGTTGGACTACAAAGTTGAACTAATTATGTTTAAGTTTAAGTAGGATAGTCGAAGGCAATCCTAAACAACAAGCCAAACTAACTGCAAAGGTGCTTGATTTTGCAGCAACAGAGGAGAGAAAGCACTGATTCTTAATTGGAAAATCCCTACAACAGAACCAGATACAGTATGCTCAGTCAACTTCTACAACAGGTGGGCAGTTAAGAAGACAAGAAAAACACAAATCCTAAAACAGTAGAACTTTCTATTCATAATAACAAACAAGAGTTCTCAAACATAATGTGAACCACTGGCTATGTTAGCGGGTTTGTCCAAGAGAAAGGAAGCAAAACACTGACGCACTGAGCCAGAAGTACTTTTTAGAGAAAGTAAAAACAAATAATACATGGAGATAATGGCAGCAAAGGCCCTGTCAATGACTCTATTCCAGAAGCAAAAACAGCTAAACATGAACCCGCCGAGCAAGGAGTACTTTCTATGGAGAAACAAGCAAAGACACGATGCTCATGGCAGGAAAAGCTCCAATATTTACATTTTGCCATAGAATCACCGGGTCAGAAGTGACTTAATGAAAAGAAAAGACAGGCAACAGCTGAGACATGGATAAACAGAAGTGCTTAGATTGGAAAATGAATACCAAAGACAGCACATAGTCACATGCAGCAACGGTTAATCTAGAAAAAAAGGCACAGCTAAACATGGAAACTAGTCCAGGAACACTTTCTACAGCGAGAAAAACTTAGACGGTACACAAAATTAAAAGTAGCAAAGAATATGGAACAGCAATGCAGAAACAAGGAGCATTTTCTGCTGTGGATAAAAACAAAGACGATGCAAAGTTCATGGTGCAACATTTCAGCGGCGTCATCCAGACCAAGGCTTAGTTCACACTGCAGATCTTATCACTCATATTGGATTTTTTACTGTAACCTGTTTTTCCTTTTTTTTTCTTTTTCCTTTTTTTCTTTGCGTGGTCATTCATACTATCAGTTAAAGACACCAACGCGACCCGCATGAGCAGATAACAGTAGGAGAAAGTAGACGTGACACTCAGATGCAGTGGTTACTGGAAGTGTTGCTTCGTAAAGCTTTGTTTAAAACACACACCAAACGTAACCGTGGATACCGATGATAATGATCAAAATTTAGCTGTTCAAACTACCCAGAAAAAATAATGGTAATATCATGAAATTGGTATCATCTATCTACCAAACTGACCACATTTGGCTCACACCCTGAAGAAAGTTAGCAGCAAGTATTTGAAGGGTGCTTGTGTCCTGGAGAGGCTGCAAAGTTCTGGGTTCAAATCCCACAGACTGCCACTCTGGGTCTCTGAGCAAGACCCTTCAACTGAGAATGTTCCCTGGGCGCCACACAGTGGCCGCCCACTGCTCCCTCAGGAATGGTTTAAATGCAGAGCATGGATTTCATGGGCATCTTTGTTGCAATGATAAATAAAGATTATTATACTATATTACATCGCATTACATTATTATGAAAACAGAAACAAGTTCTCTGCATTTGATAGTATCTCTTAAAAAGACATCTATGAACCAAATTGCCCTTAGAACACTGTAGATGGCATTCCACCCACATCCTTAAGAGATGTTTTGATGCCTAAGGACCTTAAAAGCTTTATAAAGATGTTTGATGTAATGAGATTTACTCCAAGCCCATCTTGGAATGCACTTTGGACCTTATCTCAGGGACTTTCTGTCAAAAGTGGCACTACCTGTTTCATTTTTCTGACAAGCTAGTGGCTGAACACAGAGCACAGATAAACCCAGACTGTCTTAAGCTGTCACTGTAAATTTAATCCAAGTTGAAATGTCAATAAATGTTTGACGGATTACCATCTGGTGCATGCTGCCATTGTCACCAAATCCTTCAGGCATTCCTTTGACAGCTGAGAGTGAAACTTTCAAACGTTTCCACGTCACTTTGGTCCAAAACCGAATTACTGCTCAGATCTTGAGGCGTCACAGTCAGTGTTGATGATGATGATAAACCAGATTTCATGTGTTCTGTGAATGGCGATTTGGCCAAGGCTTTTAATTTACCTGATGAGCTTGAATTCAGAACCGAACTTCAAGTGAGGTTCTGTTCAAGAAAATGAGAGTAGTATTGATGAAAATTGTGATTTAGGTTGGTACTGATCCCTTTTCCAGCATCCATCCATGTCAATGTCAGTAGTGAAAGTAAATCCAAGTTATTGTGAAATTATTGGCATGCAGACTTTAATATGCTGCATTTGAAATATGACAGCCTATAAAATATTGCATCCAAGGAGCCATTTGTGCTTGGAATATTACAGTCATTGATACTGTGATTTAATGTATTGTCCGGGCGCAGATAAGGCAAACAAACAAAAAGGGATTTTATTACAGAAAGACTGCTGAGTTGACAGTTGTAAATTAAAGGCTACTTAAAGTCTCTACAAGGTGGGTAAGCCGTAACAGATATTTAATAAATAAGCACACAGGTCACAGAACGCTGTATCCAATTGTAGTAATGGAAAGTTGAGTGGAAGGGGGAAATGTAGTGGAGAAAGGTGCACAGGCAACTAGGATAACAATGATCATGAATTAGAATACATTTGTTTAGGCTTATCTGTCTGATGATTTGGGATTTTTGAGGCCACAAAACCTGAGTACTTTGCACCCCTGCTGTATACCATCTGTGCAGCAGCTTCAGCTTGACCTGAATCTGTGTTGCAGTGGCCCAGTCAAAGTCCAAGACATCGGCCTGGTTGAAACGGCGCTGTGGGACACGAGAGAGCCGTGCAGAAACGAATGCCTGCAGACCTAAATGAACCGACTGGAAAGAAGAGTTGTTTGTTCACGGGGTGCACAAAGCTTTTACGTTTTTTACTTAATCTTTGCTTAATAACTGACAACAGAGTGGAATCTGATGTGTGTGTTTAAAAATTTTGATTGAAAAACTGGTAAAAATCTGATCAATTTTCTCATTCCTATATATTCTGGAATTGAAAGTGGTCATACTTTTTCTCACCAAACATGCATTCCTACTATACACTACACAGAGAGAAGTCCGATAACTGAACGCTCAATGTTATAGCACTTAAAAGTAAAGGTACAGACATTAAAGACAATATTTTGCCAGTAGTAACACGTGCATTATGACACTGGCAGCCACAGTCGTATGAAACACACATTGCTGTCTCTCCATCCATAACAGTAACTGTCTTTCTAACGCACATTGTCACAGATTCCTCTCAGCGTGACTTTGCACGCAGACCATCACGCCGCTGTAAATCATAATGAGGAACGCCGAGGCGGAGCTCGCGTTCCTCCATTAGAGCGCTTTTTGAATGAGTGCCCCCGGATCACTTGTACCCAATCAAAGAGGGCCCGACAAGGACAGCTGCCGGAGGGGCCGCCTTTGATTTGCGGCGATGCCATTTCCTCCTGGCAGCGAATACAGATCGCAAACCGTGACAGAGATTAAGCCACAATTCGTCTTTAAACTGCAGCAATTAAACTGTCAGGGCAGCGATATGTCATCCGCCGAAACATGCGATTCATCAGCGCTGCGTTATGAGTTCACTTTAAACATCTTTTGGGTGGCATCTGGAACAAAGCAGGCTCCATTAAAACACCACAAATTTAATGAGGCAGAATTGTGAGAATTGTTTGTGCCTTTTTAAAACAGATGTACCAAACAGGACAGATTTTTGTCAATAGATATTTAAATGTGGCTCATATGCTAAAAATACCAGTTTGTTGTACGGTGCCATCTTCATAATCTTTAAGTGAAATGGCATCCTGTCACAGCAAGTTTCCAGATCCAAGAGCAGTCGGTGGAAGAATGTGTAAGCGTCCCACCGCCTGTGGCAAGCTGCCAGAGGGGACTTTGGAGCAAACCTGAAGCAGCAGCTGGCACACATCTGTTCTGGACTTCTCATAAATTACCAAGCAAAAATGTCAGTCAGACAGCTGCTGTTACAGCTGCTGACTCAAACGCTCTCCGTCACTACGTCAGTAGTGATGGGTGTCATAGCTTAGAGCTTACATACAAAAAAAAATAAAAATAATCAAAGATAAAAGAGTCTGTGTTCAGTGTAAATGTGAGATATTTGCATTCCAAATGTTTGCTCACTTTTATAAGGCTGTTATTCAGTTTAACCCCGCGTTCATCTATTCACCCACTGTGGTTTGGCTCATCCTCAAAATAAAGGCATAGCTCCAAACTGCAATGACCAACTGGGTCTGGAGAGAGGATCATCAGGGCTGACCTTCCATCCGTCCAGGACTTTAACGTGACTAGGGTCAGGAAAATGGCTGCTGACATCTCTGCAGAGGCCACACATCCTGCGCACAAACTGTTTAGCCTTGTACCTTCAGGACGGCGCGACAGAGCGCTATTTGCAAAAACCAGCCGCTGCACAGACAGATTCTTCCCCCAGGCCGTAAATCTTATGAGCAGGACTCATTCAGAGGAACAGACCATGCATATTTGCACTACTTCAACCATGTCTTTCTCTTTTGCCTAACGTATTATGCAGACATATTTACAAAAAAAAACTTTTGTCTTTCTTCCCTTTCTTACACACATTGTTACAAGTGCCTTCATTGAGAGCAAAGTGGAACTGATGTCAGAATTTTTGTTTGTTTGCACAAATAAAGCGAATAAAGCAGATTCTAAAGGCGAATCCGCCATGAATCTGCTTACGCTAATATTGATGCTGCATTCAGTCAGCTCATTGGGTTTGCCCAATTAGAAACAATCCCATTTAGGTGTACTTTACTGCAACCAAACTACTGTTTGGGATTTGCCAGTTCCTTTTGAAATCCCGAGGAACAGATGATAATCTGCGGAAAAATAATTGATATGTCTAATCACCGCCGCTCCCACACTTCAGGCTGCCTCTTTGCTACTGACAGCTTCTTCAGCACAGCCAATGGCTTCTTTAGCACAGACAATTTCACACATGAAAGATTTACACCAAAGCAACAGGAAATCCATCCATCTGAAGCCTCCCAGGTGTACGAGAATTTAAAGGAGTTGGGGGGAAAAAAAGATGAAAACACAGAAACTGTCATCCTCCGAGGTAGCTGTCTGGTGTTACAGATGGTTGCAGCCTTGGAGGTATGGATGCTGAAATAAATGAGGATACAGGTTCGGCGGGCCTTACAGGAAAGAATGAATTCAGATCCTCTTGCTCTTCGAGGTACAGATTTGGTGGGAAAAAGCACTTTAGCTGTACATAAAACCGGCTGGCTTCATCGGTACAGACTGATGGGAAAAATAAAAGAAGATGTTCACTTACAAGAGACTAATGGTTCTAATCTATTAGACCTATTGCTTAACGGTTTTCTTTAAATGTTGCCATCATTAGGCACTCTGAGTTTGTGAAGACCTGCTGATTCTTTGGCAAAACATGAAAGAAATAGAAAATATTTAGGTCTAAAATGCTTCTTCTGAAAAGGTAATGCAGGGATTGAGGAGTCACAAGCCAACAGTATTGCAAATGACAGCAACTGTTGCTAAAATAACGTTTTTTTTACCATACGGTTTTTCCTTCCCTCTCAGCTCTCATCCTGGGAGGATAAATATGATCCCTCTTCCAGCCTTGTTTATCCCTGTTCCAGATGTTTCAAACTTTGTGTTTCTTTTACTACAGACATGTCAAGTTGGATTCAACAGCTTCACTGCACTTCACTGACTTATGAAGATCAACACGCACGGAGGGTGTGTTGATCCTGTTCAGTGACCCTGTTGTCTTGATACTGATACTTGATACTTCATTACAGCAATGTTTATGAGGAACAGAAATTCACAGAAGTTCATGTGTGTAACGGAAAGTTAGCCGACACTTTTGACATTATATCATAATGTATCAAGCCCAATCATTTTTATAATTTAATTAAACGGTTTCTCCAGATGGACCATAAACACCTCTCTAACCATCTGTCATTTGAGAACTGTAAACATCATCTGCTTTTCAAACTTGGGCAAAAATCGAGCTTTCTGTCATCATTTGTAGGTTTTTAAATTTTGTATTTTTGATCTCGTTGTAACATCTTTTGCTCATATAATATAATATAATATAATATAATATAATATAATATAATATAATATAATATAATATAATAATAACGCTGGAGATAGGCACCAGCAACCCCCGCGACCTCATGAGGGATAAAGCGGTTTGGAAAATGGATGGATGGATGATATAAGAATTCCATTAATGTCCCCCGGATGTGACAATAGCAAACACACACAATTATTAGTGATGAGGGAAAAAAAAGAAAATACAAGGAAAAGTCAACTGTCTAATCTAAAGTTGGCTCTAAAGAAAAACACTGAGAGTACACTGCAAAAACAGACTAAACTTCTTGAAATGAGTATATTTGTACTTTATTTGAGTAGGTAAATAAGATAATCTGCCAATGGCATAAGATTTTTGCACTTAAAATAGGAAGAACTCATCTCCATCAACTTATTTCAAGTGCATTATATCTAATTATCTTATTTGAGGGGTAAAATGACTCTTTCCACTGGCAAATTATCTTATTTACCTGCTCCAATCATAGACAAATACACTCATTTCAAGACATTTTTTACTTATTTTTAGTTCTGTTTTTGCAGTGTATAATATAGGGGTAAATAAATAAATTAAAAGAAGTTATTTGGTTGTGAAAAAAATACTCCAGCCTATAGACCTAACATACGATAATAGAGTATGCAATATGTCCATACGTATAATTTCCATAACGTGCAAAGCTTATACTAATTGCACTATGGATGATAGTCCAGCAGCATCCCAGCTAAGCCGTAAGCAAGTTACCTTAGCATCTGGGTACAGTGTAAGCAATTAATGGCTGAGTCAGAGCCTGTGCAACAGTATATTTGGTGGACCAGTTTTATTCCTTTCCCTCAGTGCCAGCTTCCTGGTCTCTCACGGCTATCCTTAATCTGCTCATTCACTCAGCTGGGCAGCATTCAGTGATCAAACTCCCAAGCGGAAATACTCTTTGGTTCAGTTTCTGTTTCGTCCTCAGGATGCTGTTGCCAGTCTCTTCCTGTCTCTAGCTCCTGAGCTCTCTTATAACCTTTATTCGCCATGCTCCAGCTGTCCTTGTCCATGCCTGTCAGTCCTCCCTAAAACCAAATCACCTTACCTGGATTCTTGTTGTCTGAATGAGAAGTTGTAGAGGGGATATAGGAGCATGGAAAAGGTGACCTGAATACGGTGGTGAACGTTTACCTGGGTCGTGCCGACACTGCTGGTGTTTGCAGTGGTGTCCACTGGGCCGAGCAGATGGTGGAGCAGCAGCGTAGCTTTTTCTGCCGTCAGCCACGGCCATCCTGCAGCGGAGACACACCCTCTTACCAATTTGTTGAGTTTTAATTGAGTCAGGGGCTCTAATTCTACACCCCGAAACAGATGTTCACAAAGGAAACTTCATCCACCAGAGACACAGTTTTAACAACTTCCTGTGAATTCAATTCACTTCAGAAATGCTTTATTGATCCCCAAAGGAATTTAAATAATTGTTAATTAAATATTGGAAGATTGAAGCGTCATCAAGAAAAGTAAAAAAAAAAAAAAAACATTGCTTTATCCCTTTCGGGAGAAGCACACTGAATTTTTCTTGGCAGTGTTTTTTTTTTTTTAGGATTATAATGCAAAGTTTTTATGAAAACCGTTGGCAGAAATACAATTTGATCAAATAGCTCTAGGGATATAAAAGAGCCATGTTTAAAAAAATATTCAAAGCTTTAAGTGTCTTCTTATGTAAAAGCATTTACCTTGCACTTTAAACTGTCACCTCAAGGCCAGGAAGATAAAATTTTAAGCAACCCGTTATCTGTCGGACGGCACACTGGAGGACACTGAGCGAGTTCAGATTAGCGTCAGGTCTCCCATTTCCTGCAGGAACGGCTGAACGTTTGTTTCCGTACCCAAAACACGTTTTCTCACTGTTTAGTAACATAAACAGTGAAAGTCTGTTAACAATGGCCACACTTATTTTGCGATTTCCCGGCAGTGAATCAGCATCTTCTAATGTCTGATAGTGTGGTCTGTGGGTGATGCAGAGGCACGACAAAAAATTATTTTATGGGATTTTACAGCAGGGACACAGACAGGAATGGGGTGGCACATGTAAATGATGTATCACAGTCAATAATAGAAGACCAAGATCCATCCATCCATCCAGCCATCCATCCATCCATCCATGGGTCATCGGATCAAGATGCTGTTACATTCAAAATGCCTTAATGCAAGTAAACCAGCAGCTTTTTGTGTCACGCTCTTCTAAATCATGCAACAATGTTGACAAAACAGCTGTATTTTCATAATTTACAGAATAGAGTTACTGCCATATACTTCTATAAATTCAGAAGTGATCCACTTCTGTCTGTGCCACTCTTATATTCCCAAACACACCTCGTAACGCAGAACGACAACGCTGCTGCTGCTCTTACCTCCACTACCTTGGTTATGGGTCTTTTTAAAGTTTTATATCAAGCAAGGAGGCCCTAATATTTGGACATATTTTAATTTTTAAACTTATTTTTCTTTCCCCCATCTGTACTGACTGGCCCTGAGAAAATAAAGATGTTCCTCCGTTGTTTAAAGAAACCATGGGTAGATTTTGGGATACAGCACTTTGCATGACAGCTATAGTTGGTAATCCTGTTCAGAAAGACTTTTTGTTATTCTGGGTGAAATGGTCCTTCCATCCTGACAGTAGTCAATACATTATGTATTCAGAAAAAGGAGGTTAAAACAATTAGTAAAAGCTGAAAGCCTGTAAAAACTCTGACCAAACCCTGATTACGCCTTCATGTCTCGTCCTGCTCACGCCCCCCTTTGTCCCTTGATTTCCGAGGGTATCGCCTTATGGTTCTAGACAGGGGCCAACAAGGGCCTGTGCCCCTGTAGGAATGGTCCTGGCCCCAGTTATGGCCCCTGTATTAAAGACATAACATCAAATGCACTTCTGACCAATGTTACAGTTTTACACCTTTACAGTTTTAATCTAACAAGGATTTAAAATTTAAGAAGTTTCACATTTAGCTTCAGCCGTATTGAGCTGGGATCACAGGTTTGATCTGCTAGATCAGGGCTCTGAAACCTGCAGTTTCAGAGCCACAAGTGGCTCACTTAATATCATTAAACCATTAAAAATTGCCGTTTTATTGTTTCATTCTTTTGTTCTGTGCCCCTATGAAAAAACAGTGGCCCCACGTTGCCCCCCCCCCACCCCCCCTGGTAAATTTGGTCTAGAACCACCTCTCGTTGTCCCACATGCCAATCATTCTGACGAGCTCATGTAACGCCAGTGTGCATGCACAATCCTAGTGAATTTCCATTTGCTGGCTGCGCATGCACACATCTAGTGTTTATGTATCCAGTTAGCTTAGCGGTTAGGTTCGGTGTTAGCTGTTCGCCGGTACACTGTGACTTTCTCCTGTATTGTTTACACTTAAATTGTTTACTTTTAAATCACTGCTGCACCTCACACTGTAATTTAAATTTACTGTAATTTACAAACTGTATTCTTGCACAAATGCCCTCTGCACATACAAATGGTTTTAAAAATACTCACCTGTACACTGTGACTTCTCCTGCATTGTCTACATTTAAATTGTTTACTTTTGAATCACAGCTGCACCTTTTACTGTAACCCAATTTTACTGCAATTTACAAGCTGTATGCAACGAAATTCCGTTCTGTACGCACTCAGTGCATACAAAATGACAAATAAAGTTGTCTAAGTCTAAGTCTAAGTCATTCAATTTTGGGCCACGCTACCCACCTCTGGTATGGTGACACTGACTGCTCTCTTCTCTGTCACCTTGTTAGGATGTCACATGTCACAAGAGATGTGCTCTGGCTTTAAATTTTAAATGTTAGGGCACTGTGTTAATTATTTATGAGGTGTACTCTCACAAACACTGCTCCACCATCATTAAACAGTGCTGTGCTCATCACCTCACACTGAGTACTGTTGTGAAATCAAGCTTTTTTCCTTCCAGCAAAAGTGAAATCTAGCTTCTGCACTAAAGACTTTGAGAAAATTATCCATGCCTTCATTACCACACGCTTAGCTTACTGCAACTCATTATATAAAAACATGCACCAATCCTTTCTTACAGCGTCTCCAAATGATTCAAAACGCTGCAGCTCGACTTTTAACTAGAACCAGGAAGCGTGAACATGTTACCCCGGTGTTGGCTTTAGTGCATTGCCTGCCTGTATCTTATCTGATTGGTTTTAAAATTCTTTTTTTGGTTTTTAAAGTTTTAAATGGCTTAGCCCCTGCTTACCTCTATGATCTTCTGCAGGACCGCTCCATTTCCAGACCACTAGGATCAGACAATGAACTACTCCTACAAGTTCCCAGAACCAGATGTAGAAGCAGAGGAGACTGAGCATTTTGCCATTACGGCACCAAATATGTGAAACAGCTCACCCCACAATATAAGATCTGTCCAAAGTTTGGAACATTTTAAATCCCTCCTAAAAACTCATTTATATCCCTTGGCATTTAAATAAGGTCTGACTTTGTAACCTACCGGTCCTATTTGTTCTTATTGATTGTGTTTTATTCACATGTGTTTTATTCAAATGTGCTTAATTCGATGATGGTTTTATAAAAACTGTACAACACTTTGGTGCCGTTACAGGCTGTTTTTGAAGTACTTTATAAATAAAACTGACATTGACCTCACACCGCTCCCCACTAGTGGCTAAACACACAAGGGAGGGGAACCGCTACGAAAATAGCAAACCACTCTGGGCTGCATTCGCTTGCAGTCAGACAACCGATTTTTACTCATTTAAACACCAGATTGAGTTGGTGTCTACATTCCATTATATAATCAAACATGTTTTGCATAATTAAGTAATGGAAATTGACCCATTAATTCCAAGATCTATATTTTTTTTAGCCACTGTGAAATCTGCATTATAATCAGAATGAGGTAGAAAACAAGTTGAAAGCAGAAAAATATGGGCCGCCACTTGTCAAACCTAACACTCCTGTAACAATGCATGACGAGTTTACTTGCACTCAGACATCTGACGTTTACTCACATCTGTTGTCTATTAAGAGGACACGTGTTTTCACTGATTTTACAGGTGGTTCAAGGCTCTCGGCCCACCATCAAACCATCGTAGCCAGCAGAGAACATCCTCTGTAAGAGGAATTTGTTCTACTTCCCTCAGGACGAAGGTACATGTTGGCATCTATAAGATGCAATCAGTGCAAATATTTTGTCCCAATATCCATCAAAGCAAATTTGACCAAGCATGGCACATTTTTAGAAGATTTCAAAACGTTTAATGGTTTTATTCCCTGTTGAGTATGATATTTGTGTTTGACATGTGTGGATTATCTCCTGATTTTCTCTGATCACTGTTGTGCACCAAATTTCCCCATGTGGGGCAATAAAGCAGTGAACAGAACCCATCCGGACCCACCACCAGGAGAGTCATGAAGATTTGGGTTAATGTTGCTATGGCTGCAGTTATTCTATTTATTGTATTAGGGTACTGATTACTATGAACCTTTGATCAATTTACTCCCGTGGATGTATACACTGAATGTCATTATTTAGCTAGCTAACTCTGTCTGTCTGTCTGTCTGTCTGTCTGTCTGTCACTAGAGGGTTTCCTGTTGGGCATCATGAAAGTTTATCAGATAGAAAGTAGCTAGTAGAATTGGGATAAAGTTAAAGAGTATAAATTTATCCCTACCAGCCAGATGTTTTTTTTTTTTTTTTTACCCTGGGTTTCCTGGTGAGTAAATGTGACTAGCTTTATAAAATTTAGGCTATGCTGAGGTGGAGCATCCAGAGACCAACAAAACATCAAAATACAGCACAGCTCTCGCTGGATGTGTTGAATGTTGAATGTGTCTGTGAACTGTAAATTAATGAGCAAAGGGTGTACGCTCGAAAAAGTGAACCAGGGCAGTTGTCCGCTTTATGTTAACGTTAAACTTTCAGTTGACACTTAACAAGTTTTTTTTTTTGTGAAAAATAAACAATTATGTAATGTTTACCAGTAAAACAAATCTATTTAACCCAATCAACATGTTTTGTATGTCTTGACTGGAAATTAAATGTTAACATAACGTGAAGGACTGCCCTGGTTCAGACTTATTTTGGGTTTTTTAAGGTACACACCTTTACCAAACAAGCATAATCCTGTGGAAGGTCATCCTCAGAAGACGTTTTCTAGCCGTCCTACGACTAATGGATCATAATAATAAAACCAAACACCAATTCATGGTGAGTTCCCAAAAGCGGCATGAATTTTATACAAACTGAAAACATAGTACTGGGAATGAGCCTTTTAGTCATCCATCTATCTTCTACTACTTGTTTGAGGAGACAAGCATGACAAGACCCACAGACTTCCTCTCCTTAACTTCTTCCTCCAGCTCCCCTGGGGGTCTGTAAAAGCATTTGAGAGCCCAGCGTGGTAGACCTGCGGGTCTCAGAATGTGTGTGAAGACTTGCTTATCGCACGCTTGAGCCGCCTCGACCGTCTCTTTTTGCTGTGAAAGAAACAGATGCCGCACTCTCAGCTCATCCTGAAGGTGAGTCCAGCCGTCCTGTGGAGGGAACTTCCCTTGCTGCTTTTATTCATGATATCATTCTTTTAATCATTACCCACAGGTGACGCCTGAAATGTAAATTGACTGTTTTATTCACAGCTTTCCTTGGCTCAGCTCTCCGTTCGCCTCCATCCCGCTACAGCAACACAGCAGACACCGCCCTAATTAATCTCCAAGCGCTTGCAAACAAGACCTTGAGATATAAGGTGCGCCACTCAAGGAAGTAATGTTTCATTTATGGATGCAGCAGTTATCCTCACCAATAGTGTCTTGTGACAAATCGATGCTGCAACTCAAGTCAGGTAGAGACGTTTTCTGACGCTTTGGTCCGTCACGCACAAACCCTGTTTTTGTAATGTTGCCATGCACTTTATCAGCAGCTCATACAGGAATGGCAGCGCTGTAGCGTTTCTTTCTCTATTGGGATATGGTCAGATTCAGAGCGAGCCACCATAGGTGTGGAGGGTACACCCATGACAATCGCCCAACTCAACTTTTATTGGCCATCATTGGCATGTCTACCCTGTTCTTCTGTTGTTTTGTTTTAAATAAAATTCCAACTCTTTTGAGCCCTAATCTAGTGTGATGCACTAGATTAGGGGTCTTTGTACATTTTTTTTTTTGCTGTTGTTCAGTTTTTAGTTGCCTCATGAGGAGCATTCAAAAGACTGTGTCATTAATTGGCCAACAGTAGGAGAGATGCTGCCCGGAGGATAGAGGTCCACCAGTTTCCAACTTTGAAACCACCCAGTCCCAATGGCCCACATCATGTAGATCTGGACATAATAAACTGTAGTGGTAATAATAAAAGTACTGATTTTAAATACTGTGTAAGTGCAACATTTAGAGGAAAGTAGTGGAAGGCATCTGTGTGGCTAAATGTTGCGCTAATAAGACCAATCTATGCAGTTAGAGATGTATATAAGAAAATATATTTCCCCTTGATGCTTCCTGTGCTGTGACTTATATGCAGATTTTCTCTGCAGCAACAACTGCAGCTTAAAATGAGAACTGCGGGGAGTGATGCCCATCTGAAGCGGAAGCATTCAGATGGGTGGTGTTTCATCAACAGGATAAGCTACGGGGTAATTTCTGAAAGCGTGTTAATTTATTACACACGATTGTTCAGAAATCCCAGCAAAAGTGAACATTAACCAAAAACACTCAAAAAGTTAATCTGTGTAGTTGGTCTTTTATATGAGAAATATAACACCTTTCGAGTCTTCTCTGCTACCTTTTGTTGAACAGTGTCAAAACGCAACACCATTCCTTTTAATGCCATAAATAACTTATAAAAGAACCCCCACTCCAATAGGACCTATCTGTAGAGGCAGTTGTCCGAGAGCAAATCTCCACCCTGGACAGGTTGCCAGTCCATCACAGGCCATACAGAGGCACAAAGGAACAACAACTATGCCTACGTACAAAACACTCGGTCTTTCAGTTAATTTTATGAGCCAAATCAGCCTAACAATCATGTTTCTGTGGGAGGAGTATCTGGAGAGAACCCAGGCATGCACAGGGAGAACACGAAAACTGAAAGACCCAAGGCCAGAATTCAAACCCAGGACCTTCTCACTGCAAATGCAACAGTATTAACCATTCAATGGTGCAGCCCGATATTGAACCAGCATATTAAATTGTTTTGGAAAGGCGAAGCTTTGCTTGTTGCACTATAGTGTATTAAATAAGTAATAAGATAAAGGCATAAATGTATGCAAAACCTTGAACCCGTTGCAAGGCTGCAGCCTTTGTGTCAAATAATTTTATTTATGTTTTGTGATCCATCTCATTTGATGTGTCGGCTTTCATTTACTGCTCTCAACACTGTCCTGACTGGATAAAACAAAGCTTTCTGGAAATCTGTTAGAGCAGACAGCTTTTTCTAACCTTAAGCATTAATACAACCGTTGAAGAACAAAATGAGTCAGAGATTAGTTTTGAGTTTAAAATCGTATTATTGTAGAAAGCTGTAAGTAAATGAATGACAGTGATTACGGTAATAGTTCTGACAGGTCAGCATTCCTGTAAAGAAACAAATATTTATTTTTCATACAAATGACTTCACATTGCTTAATATGCAGGAATTTCTAACTTGATGAACGCCTTTTTTTATATATATATATATATTTTACTTTAACCTAATTGGTGTTGGAAGGTTACAGTCCTATTTGAATTTTCCTGCATGGATCCAGCTCCGACACAACAGTATTTTGTGCTCTTACAGAGTGTCGTCGCCGAGTGACACAAACAATGAACCTCAGTGTGCAGAGCTGTCTGCCTCAGGCGCGCAGCAGCCACCAATCTGCGGTGCCATGTTATCTCTCAACCGCCATTCAGCGGCTAACAACCTCCTCCTCAGCTTGCTTTACCCCACACATCATGTTCACTCAGAAACACACGCATGACCACACACACACACACACACACACACACACACACACACACACACACACACTGTTCCTCAGCGTTTTCGGTGTCCTGATGAGAAACTGTACGGGCAGGAGCTCCCTCTGCACCTTCAGCCAGGGACCATTTTGTGGTGGAGCACCGGTGTGCACACCAGTCAGGACCGGAGTGACTGAGCGACTGGAGTGAGTTGGATTATTTTAAGTCTGTACTATATTCAGTCACTGTAGAAAAAGAACTGGGGATTCATTTATAACACATTGCGTAGCATCCATACTAAAAGTGTATGCACGCTAAAAAAAAACGAAAATGGCACACGGCAAAACCAAATGTGATTTATAAAACCATGCGAACACACACGCTATGGCGGGTCTATGTAGTCTAAAGTGGCCTATTAGCCTGTCATCATTATTGGCCAGGAAATCTTAGATCCCCTAAGACCGTTTTCCCTCCTAATTCTCTCAATTGCAAAGTCTTCCAGCAGTGCCAATGCATCCACCGGACAGCGTTACACACAAGTGTGTTTGTAAATGCAACAGCTAAAGCTGTAGTTGGCGACTCTGTTCAGAAACACTTTCAGTTATACTGGGTGAAATGGTCCTTCCATCCTGACAGTAATAAATACATTATGTATTCAGAAAAAGGAGGTAAAAAAATTTGATCTCTGTAATATCTGCAGGCCTGTAAAAACTCTGACCAATCCCTGCCATTCACACCGAAAGGCAGGGATTGGTCAGAGTTTAGGTGCTTCTCTCACCCCCCTCTGTCCCTCTAGTACCAAATTCAACTGCAATAGCAACCGTACGACTCTAAAAGGGCAGCACTAAGACAAATATTGCAGAACTAAACGAGTTCACATAAAAACATAAAATAATTGCACAGTAACATTAAAGTAACACTCTTAGACCCAGTTTATACAGTTTATCTGCGTAAAAAAGTAGATTTTAGAGTGAGATACACTTTAACTGTTGCATGTTTTGGTCTGTGTGACCCATTTCTGTTTCGTCTTTAAAAAAGATGAAAATATATTATTTTCTTTTAACTCAGAGTCTTTGGCCTTGATGGGTTTTCTACATAATGTTTGTATTACACACACAGTGTTCAGAGCTAAAGAGTATTGAAATAGTTTATGCTGTGTTGGTTTCTAGTTTGGGACCACTTTTATTGTATCAGAGTATGTTTGTGTGTGAGTGTTATTTTTGGGTTTCTGTCCTTGTCCTGTTTCTGGAGAACATTTCAAAAGCAGAACAAAAGTACCGCTTTGAAGATGGCTAAAAGATTATCTGATAAGACAGCCTTCACATTTATTATGGAATAGAGAAAAGGTTTTGGTGTTGATGCCAAACAACAAGTTTAGGAAGAAAAATGTAGGAGTCTGACATTGATTTTAAAAAATAAAATGAGATTGGGGATCAGTTAGTTCCAAACTGAAGACAAGCCAAAGGACCAACCTGTCAGCAGTTACCTCCAGTGCCAGAATAATGTGAATAATGCGAAGTGAAGAAGTGTTAGGGGAAAAGAAAATAATAAAAAAAGACATATTAAATTGAAAATGCCAGGCAAATGAGTCTCAATGCCTGTGTGATAAGTATGCCGCCAGCAGCACCGTGAACAGCAGTTACTCATGAGCTGGATAGCAAATCTTTTTGAGTCTTTCATCCTGGGGTCCATCTAAAAAATCAGTCTGGACTTCACTAAATCAGCAGAATGAAAATATATTCTTGCAGGAGTTTCACATATTAGTTTCTAGAAAGTGCTATGCATATACAGCAGTAAAACCGCTCATATGTTGTATAGGCTAATACGAAAAGCAATTGTATACAGGGTCACTGTATGTGTTCTCCCTTTCCTTACAGAAAACCCAACATGATTTCACATGTGAAAAGCACCTGTGAAAACCATGTATCACATGTAAAATTCACATGTGGTACACACCAATTTCACATGTGAACTTATGTGAGTCTCATGCAAGGGAGGCAGTAGGAGAAAATCGTTTGGTGAAATCAAATCGAAGAAAAACAGCAGTAGAACTCCAAGCTAGGGCTGGACGATGTAGAACAAAAGCATATCAATAAAACAGAAATCATATTGGATCGATATCGATAGTTATCAACAAATTCAAAATATATTTTTTAAGTGCAGCCCTGGCCATTTTATGATGTTGCTTGGCAACCTATTTTTAGACACAGAACACACAAACACTGAATTCAAACTCAACCCTTTATTAAACCAACTTTTTAAGAAAACTATAAGTTTTTATAAAAGAAAAGACCGCATGCTCTCTGAACTCTTTGAAGGGGGCGAAGCTTGGTTCCTGGGTCTGCTTTTGTGATTGGTTGGAAGGACTAGAATGCATAGGGTAGTTCACGTGTGACGTCCCGCGTGACGTCAGCGCTACATCCGGGTCCCGCTGGTAGGCAGAAAACAGTACTGTTCTCGTCTACTACATGACAAAACGGGTGATTTAGAGCGTACTTTTACTTCGTTTATTTATGGAATCTAAGCAATGCCTACGACTTGTTGTGCTCCCGGTTGCACAGAGAGGCATTCCAAATCGTTGGATGTACGTTTCTGTCGTTTTCCAAAGGAGGAAGGACGAAGAAAGAAATGGATACTTTCAATGAAAAGAGGGCAGGCAGACACTCCCAATGGACTGGGGGGCATCGTACTACGATAGAATTTGCAGTCTACACTTCATCTCCGGTAAATACAACTTAATTCTGCTCTAGTCATTGTTCTACTTAAATAGCGGCGGAGGGTACACAGATCGCTACACGGACCGGAGAAGCGGTAGCAGCAACAGCCAAGCAGCAGCGGCGGAGCAGGCAGCGGCTGCTCTGCCAGTTCACGGGCTGCGGCAGCAGCCAGCGGCTGCTGCGTAAACACTACACGGGCCGGGGCGCCGGCTACACGGGCCGGCGCCCCGGCCCGTGTAGCCGGCGCCCCGGCCCGGCGCCCCGGCCCGGCCCGTGTAGCCGCCCCGCCCCGGCCCGGCTACACGGGCCGGGCCGGGGCGGCTAGCAGCAGCTAGCAGCAGGGGCAACAGCCGCTGCTGCTGCTATTACGCCCCGGTTCACGGGCGCTAGTATTTATGTGTTTACGCTGCAATGTCGCCGACACCGCCACCCATTTTAACAAGACAAAAACACCTAAATAAACCGTAGTGAATTTTTTTTTTTTTAACCTACCGGGCCTCTGCTGAGACGCGGCCTGTGTCCGACGCCGCTTTTGCTGTTGCACAAACATGTGTGAACAACATCCATCCATCCATCCATTTTCTGACCGATTAATCCCTCATGGCGTCGCGGGCGTTGCTGGAGCCTTTTTCCCGATTTAAAATAATTGTAGCCGTCCAGTGGTTTCATGGCTTTCGTGCTCTCTGTCTGTACTGGCCTGCCATGTTTATAAGGCAGCTGTATATGTCATGGTACGGAGCGCTTGGCCAGCATTTCACAGACTCGCTCCGTCCCTTCAGGCTTTTGCTGTGTGGATCTGGCAATCTGATACCATCAACCATCAACTTACTCTTAAAACGATCTTGTAGTACGTTATCTAAAGAAGAAAAATACGCGGAGAACTCGTCAGTTTCTCTGTTTGCGTCCGCCATTGTGTTCGCCTTTTGCCTACCAGTCTGGCGCGCATGCGCGAAAAACCCGCCTCAAAACAATAACAATGAACTGGTCTATAAGGAAGGAAAACTTTTATTCTATTGAACTTTTTACAGACCCTTTTTTCTATTATCGATATACGTCTATCCATCAATATATATTGTTATTGAATTATCGCCCAGCCCTACTCCAAGGTATGTTTAATAGTGAAAGTAAGATTGGGACTGAACAGCTGTGTAGCCTTAAAAAAAAACACTAATCAGTGTGGCTAACTGTAAAAAAAAAATAAAAATTGCTAGGGAGCATAAATAAATAATAATAATTCTGTAGCAATGGAAGTAGGTCATCTGGTCCAGATTTACCTGTGATGGGTGCATCAGGGTAAAATGAGAGGCACGTGAAGTGATTTACCCATCATGCCTAGCGCCTCCTGTACCAGCCTGTGGGGGCAGCGCTGTGATCTGGGGTTGCTGCAGTTGGTCAGGTTCAGGTTCAGCAACAGTATGAGCTCAAAGAATGAGGTCAACTGACTAAATATACTGAATAACCAGGTTATTCCATCAATGGGTTTTTTTTTCTTACCTGATGGCATGGGCATATTTCAAGATGACAATGCCAGGATTCATTGGGTTTGAATTGTGAAAGAGTGGTTCAGGGAGCAGGAGACGTCATTTTCACAGATAAATTGGCACCACAGAGTCCTGACCTTAACCCCATTGAGAACCTTTGGGATGTGCTGGAGAAGGCTTTGTGCGGCGAGCAGACTCTACCATCATCAATGATGGTGAAAAATAATGCGACACTGGGTGGAAATAAATCATGTGACATTAAAGAAGCTTATCCAAACAATGCCACAGCGGATGTGTGCCGCAGTCAAAGCTAAAGGCGGTCCAACAAAACATTAGTGTGTGACCTTTCTTTTTGGTGGCGACTTTTTTTGGTCAGGCAGTGTAAATAATAAGGCATGTTCAGAATAAAAAAAAAAAAGTCACCATGAATATACCACAAACACTTCCAGAGACCACTGTAGAACTTCTATGTATTAAATTCTACTTAATTAACTTGTTTAATTAAATAAGTTAATTAATTAATCAAATTCTGAAGGAATAAAATGGTCGAGTTGTATTTAAATAAACTTGATCTAGTAAGTGTAATGGTGAAATATTAACCATGCACGTTGTTTAAATGGTTGCCATGAATAAATATCTGAGCAACCTAAATAAAATTATTTGATTGTTTTGAATTAAAAACCCTAAAATGCTGTTGGTCTACTAAATCAATTAAAATTGGCTGAATATTGTGACCATACCTGAATACCAAACATGTGAACACCCCAAAAAAGATTAAAATGTCAATTCTGTAATTAATCTGTCTTTTTTTTTAAATAATAGTAAACCCTGATTTACTACTGCTGCTGTCTTGCAAACGGGGTGTGATTTAGCCTCTGCTGTGTACATAAATTATTAATGACCACCCACAGAAGAGAGGCAAGAAAGAAATTGCTCTCCCTGTATTCTTTTATTACTAAAGAGAAAACAGAATATAAAAAATCCAAATAGCATTAAAATATTTACTGGATGAAGAGACCTTTGCAAAAACTTGAGATCGCTAATCAGTAAAAAAAAATAAAAATAAAAAAAAATCAGTGCACACCCATTAATTTACCAAATTTTTACTTGAGAGATATGTTAAATCTGTAAAAGAAATCTTGTATGTTTCCAAAAATGTAAGTTACAGTGTAGCTTAATCACGTCAATCAAGACATGATGTGCTGCTGACACCTACAGTTATTGAAGTTTTTCAGGAAGATTGAAATCAACTTAATGGTAAAAAATCTTAGCAAAAACAAAACTCATAAGTTTTTTTTTTTCTTTTTTTGTATAGCAACAGGCAGACAATTAATTGCATTTTCCTCCCAACATAAAAACAATAAATTCAACATTTTTAAACAATTCAATCAGAGCTTAGTTGTTAACTGATGTGACCATTTGTTGTAACAACATTACCAAGCTGCTCAGTATTTTCTGCCTGTCTGTCACTTCATCTAATCCCTGTCATTTCACACCGGCTCATCAGTCGTGGTTTTAGTGCCAACGCCAACAAGAAAACAACTTCAGATCTTACTTTCCACTGTAGCAACTACTGTGCATACAATAGCCTAAATAAACACAGTGTGACAGATCCATGAGGCTTTTTCAATTTTCTCTTATTGTTGTCAGATGGAGAGAGAGAAAAAAAATCAATTGGGCCTGATTACAGTAAGCGTTATTTTACTCTATCGAAGCTTTACAAAATGGATATTTCATTTAAGTGGCACATCAAGCGTCAGCGTTAAATCTACTCTGGTATTTGACAGCAGAAAAACAAACATTGCCATCTCTCAAAGCTTCTGATCTTCTCCCGTGTGTTTTCCGCTACCTGCAAGGTGTAATCCGGACTGCAATGCAAAACCTCGTGTGTGGCGACAGCTCCTCATACTCCCACAGCTTTGATTTTGATAAAGTGAAATAAGCATGCACAACAATTAATCCCATTCATAGCAACAGCAGATTTAGGAGTGAAAGTGCTCTTTTTTATTTCACCAGGGTGTTTCTCTTTACTGGAAGTAATATTAACAATTCTGAGAACCCAAAATACCGATGGAAACAGGCAAAAAAAACGTAAGAAGGCTATAAAAGCCGTTCCTGCGTCGGTTTTGCGTGGAGTGCTGAAGACAGCATCTTCACCTTTCCTCTGTGAGGAATTACATCCCTAGAGTTTAATTTTTTAACTCAATAAATAGAAGTGATGTAGGACTCTATGTAGGCACGTTATGACATCGACTAAATATCAGATTAAACATCTCACTTTGTTTTCATCCTCCACGAGATGGAAGAAAAAAACATCAAGGTTAAAGAGTTTCACAGAGGCAAAGTGGACGTTTTACAAGCCGAGACATAACTGCAACACGTCTGTAAAATGGCTGTTTTACCGGCTGGTCGAGCAGCCAATTAAGGGCCTTTCATGCTTTTAGTTTCTTTAGCAACACACTGTCGCGCTGCTGAAAGTGCCTAAAAAGCTGCTTTTTCTGAGGCACCAACATAACAGGAGTCCAATAAAAATGGCTGAATTCTGCATCAAACCGTAAACTTTCACATGGTGCATGTTGGTAATCACTCCTGATTTCAGATACTATTTTCAGGTTTTCATTCAGCCACCATTTTTTTAATTTAAATAATCACTTAAACTACCAAGGTGATGCTTTAAAACATACCATCAAATGTAAGCGGTGTCCTCAGGAGGAAACTTGAGGGCGGAGGGCAGTTTTGCACAGCTAGAACATTAAGATTTCATCTCGTGTTTCAGTCACTTAGACTAAATATTCTGTGCTACGCTGAGGATTATCCTCATCCATCATTCTCGGGGGAAAAAAAAGCACATTAGCTTAAGTTTTTGACTTGTGATTCAGAATAAATCATTCAATGAGCAATTCATTATCCTGATGGGACCGGAGTCCCATCTGCAACTTCCTCTTCGCCCATCTTTGAGGTCTTCGGAAAGCTCTCAAAATAATTGAATTGTGGTTTTTAGAGGGTCCGAGTCGTTTCTCTCTCCATCTCGCCGTTTGGTGCAAAGACAACCGCAGTGGTCTGCCATGATTGGACTGGACATAAACTGTGTCAGAGTGCTGCAGGGAAGAGTCCTGTTTATTGTGGAAAATAAAACTGCTCAGCCGTCTTGTTTAAATTAAACAGAAAGCGCAAGTAGCTAATTAACTTTGCAAATGTTTGAAGGATGACAATATTTTTTTATTGTGTGTGTTTTCAGAAGGGATCTACAACTTGTTTCCATAAACTTAATTAAAACCTCTTCATTTTTAGAAATTTTGGAGCCATTCATACTGAGAGTGTTTTTTTTTTTTTTTTTATAGGAATAATTATAAAAAGCGAACACTTTACTTGAATCACTTTGGTTTGGATGCGTATAACAGTCCCATTAAGTCAGTTGTGCCAGAAAACCTGGAGCGTTTGTAAGTATCACATTCTGGCTGTGGAGATTAACCAATTACATCAAACTGGTGACTTCGCTGTTGGAGGTCCCCAGAGCAAAGTTAACACAATGGTGCATTTTGCACTCTAAAACACGAGAAGCACCAACTCAAGCGCCATGACGAAATTGTCATCTGGATGTAATTTCAGCCACAAGATGTGAACATTTTAGCTCAACGATCATTTCAAGGCGCTTCACACAACAGAAACAGACCCGATTCATACCAATTACCTGTAATCCAGTTAGTCCCATGTTGATTTTTAATACGCCTGGTTTGTTCAAATACCGTGCAGTTAGATTAATATCCAAGTATATACAGTTCAATTTAGTCCAAGTTATGATACACTGCATTCACATTCAGTTAATCACAACACATGGATTTAGTTAGCAGACTGAATGAAGCCGATGACGGTTTAGCATTCCCTCAGCCAGAGCAAACATGTAGGAAGAGGTGGAGAGATGCCTCTCCTTTTTAACAGGAAGAAACCGGCAGAGGAACCAGAATCGGTTTGTGACCCCAAGATACTTAAACTCCTTCACTAGGGGTAGCACATGCTCCCCAATCCAGAGGAGGCACTCTACCCTTTTTCGGTTCAAGACTATGGTCTCGGATTTGGAGGCACTGATTTTCATCCCGGCCGCTTCGCACTCGGCTGCGAACCGCTCCAGTGAGAGCTGTAGATCACGCCCTGATGAAGCCAATAGGACCACGTCATCCGCGAATAGCAGAGACGCAATCCTAAGGCCACCAAAGCGGATCCCCTCAACACCTTGGCTGCGCCTAGAAATTCTGTCCATGAAAGTTATGAACAGAATCTGTGACAAAGGGCAACCTTGTCGGAGTCCAACTCTCACCGGAAACGAGTCCGACTTACTGCCGGCAATGCGGACCAGACTCTGACACCGGTCATACAGAGACCTGACAGCCCTTATTAAAGGGCCCAGTACTCCATACTCCTGGAGTACCCCCCACAGGATCCCCCGGGGGACACGGTCGAATGCCTTCTCCAGATCCTCAGAGCACATGTAGACTGGTTGGGCAAACTCCCATGCCCCCTCCAGAATCCTGCCAAGGGTATAGAGCTGGTCCAGTGTTCCACAGTTATTTTAGCAGATATTATATATCTGCTATGTTATATTCTTTTAATAGAGGTAGCTTTTTTCACAATTTGAAATATCTAAGTAAGCTGAAATAACCCCTTTTATGCGAATGCGCGTAATTCCTTAGGACAAAGACTTGAGGTAACGCTAAACGATCAGAACCACCTTCATGGAGGTATTTTAGGTTTCTATAAGCCAGATAACACAAACCTTACATATGTCCTTTATCCAACAAATTCAAAAACACAATCAGTGCCATTGATTAAACTGAATTTGTGGCTGTCTTGACTCAGATTGATCCACACACCATCCTACTAGTCAAGCCTATTAGGAATTGGAGAGCGCGCAGCAAAATGTCAAGACGCATGAAATAAAAACTGACTCTGCCTGCTGCCTGTCTCGGTCCCATTATGGCAATTTCACTCAGGTAAAATGAAAATCTTTGAGGGTCAAATTTGATTTGGACTGGCAAAGGTCACTGGGAAAGACAAGCAAACTAATTCACAAAATATAGATTGATTTTGATTAAACGTCATTTTCCACCTTCAGTTTCTTGCGATATTTCACAGCTGCCCAGGATGACATCTTTGACTGAACTCATAAACGTTGTTTGAAAGCTCCTTCCATGAGTGAAGACGACTGTCACCTTGAGGCTCACTAATGAAGCAAAAGTCTGTGAAACAGCAAGACATTAAAGTCACATTAATGGGCCGATTCAACCTTGAAGCGAGTATTATGACATGATAAACTACAAAGATGCACTAATATTTTCTCAGTACCTCATGGGCATTAATTTGAAGACAAAATATCTTATTTGTTATGAATCTTTACACCTATTTAACTTCCCTTCCCTTTTCTTATTTAGTAAGTATGCCTTCATCATTTGGTTTGGATACATTTCAGCTACACCTGACTGACTCTGTTAAGTTGTAGGTACTATTATGTGATCAAAAGCAGCATTTAGTACTGATGTGTTTTTTTTATTATTGTTGACTTTTTGCGGACCGCATATAGCACAGTTGTACATGGCCAGTGGTCAAAATGACAAAGCAGCTCTTGATTTTTCTGAAAACAGCGGCTCGTCATCCAGTCAACACTTTTTGAGCTTTATGAAACATGTCTGCAGAAAACAGAATTGCAAGGAAGAGCTGAGGTCATGCGATGTTTTTGTCACTGTTCTTAAAATAAGTTCAAGCAAAAAACTACTGTCTCTATGTTTGTCAAAAGCAAAACATTGCAGCACACGATTGATCGCAGAAGGAACTTTTATCGTTGTGTTAATCAATCGCCTCTACTTCAGCATCCTTCTTAGCACCACCAAGGACGGCAACTATGCAACAAGCTTATTATGATAATTATCTGCCTGAATGGTTGCAGAATGGCTAATAACACAACAGACAACAGGCCCTGTGCGGCTGGGGAGCAAAGGTTTAGGGAGAAATTAAAAGATATTTTATTTCCAAAACTAATTGGTCACCTCAGCTCCGTAAATTATTCAAAATGATGTTAAAATGAGAGAGAGTAGCAGTAAAAAAATAAAAAAATACCCTGTTACCCTTCAAATTGTGCTAATGTAGATCTAAAATGGGCAAACATTAGATAAAAACAAACCTTTCCTGTTCTTCCTTAACTTTTATCTTGCATTAGTGTTGTATACTCAAGCTGTTAAATTAGAGTGAAGTTATACTTATTTCAGCATAAGCTGCTAATGCCTTTTATTACCCTCTGGCTTGATCTTGCAATGATCTAAAAGCTGCCCTTTTCTCCCTCTTTTTAAAAATATCATTAGAAAGCAATTAAAAGTACCTTCGGCTTATGCACGCTGGTCTAAGGGCAGATTTTATAAAAAGCTCCGGATTCATTTTGTCATAGTGTCTTGGTTTCTCTCTCAGGGATGTAAATGCACAAACCTGACTTTCAGAGTAAATGTTAAGGCAATGGCTCAAAATTATGACTGGCCTGTTCAGGACTTTAACTCTACGAAATTAAAAAAAGTAAAAATTAAAGCTGTGGCTTTTAAAGCTAGAAGACAGAAAAGAGCAAAATAAAGACAAGAAGACAGAAAGACATGTTAGATGTGGACATTTCGTAAAACATAGTCTCTTTAGACATCCATGCAAATTGCATAATTCTGCAACTAAATTTATTGTGCAGTACTGCAGACTGCTATCTGACTTTTTGACTAATAAAGGACTCCGTTAGCTGCTCAGGACTGTACACAAGCTTAGCCCCCCCGCCCCCCCTTTAGGGAGTGATTCGGGTGGACAGTATCATCAACTTGTTTAAAGAAAATGGGTTCATCCTGTCTTGTTGTCTGCATGTTATGTGTGACTATGCATCCTGAGCCGGTTTCTGCCTCACCAAAAATGTCATTATGGTAACATAATGATACTAAAGCTTGATTCTTGAGTCTTGATTCTCGAAAAGGATAACAATCCTGTTCATATTAAGCACTGAATTTACAAAGACTCAAATAGACTTTCTAAATATGTCCAAATTATTATCATACTGAAAATGCGTGAAGCCCTAGGTATGTCCATTCTAAAGACGAAAGATTTTGCTTTTTATTAATACCCTTTTCCAATAGACGTTTTATGCTAATTAACCCAATAAATTAAGTTTCAAATGTCAAGTTAGTTTGAGTGGGAAAGTGGCATTTTGCCCTCATTAAGGATATTTTTAATTGGTAGGCTTGTTCTGCAGCTTTTAGCAAGTTGTTAAAGGTCTAGCATAAGGGTCTGACTGTTCAGCCAGAATATTTAAGTTTGCAGGTTGGGATTGCTTTTGCACCTTTAATTAGAGATCTTCAAATGTTATGTCTTACCTGACAAGTTTCTCCTTAAAATGGTAAATGTATGAAGTTTGGCTGACAAGTTGAAATGCACCTTAAACTAATTAAACCAAAAATGTTCAAACACTTCTCTGAAGTCACAATGGTTTGTTCTCTTTTCTGTGTTGCTTCATACACAAGGACATTAAAAAGAGTTAGAATATCACTGAAAAGTTGATCTATTAGAGCAATTCAATTAAAAATGTGGAAATGTGTCTTTTTACTGTACCATGAAAAACCATTTGCTCCCTTACAGACTTAAATGTTTCAGATCATCAAAGACATTTTGGTGTTGGACAAAGAAAACCTGATGAAATTCGCAAAGCAGTTTTCAGATTATTGAAAATCTATCCAAGCCGCACCTGTGTGAAAAAAGAATTACCCTCCCATGACTCAACTACGATTAACCACATTATAAGAGTTCAGTTTCAAAAGCTCACCTTGACTCTTTACTTAACATTTAGTTGTGTTTTTCTTCACCTTTTGGACCCAAAGCAAAGAGCTTTGTTCTCACAGTAGTCATGGCGACCGTAGTCAGATCTAAGCTTTATTAGGATCTGAAAAATACAGACTCTACCTATTTAGTTATTGTTAAAATCGTGTTTTCTTTTTTTTTTTTTCAGAGATTCTGCTTTCGTTTTTATCAAAGTCACAGAGAATAAAATGAGCAGCTCATACAAAAAGATCTCCAGAACTGGCTTCTGTATTCTAGCACTGCTATTCATTTTCCCCTCCATGATGTTTCGTCCCCTACCTCCTCCCCAGAGATCAGATGCAATACTTGGCTTTTCATAAAAGCCCAGCTGAGCTTCTCGTCGTAGCTGACTTTCCACTTCTCTACCAAAACCTCATGAAACCTAATCAGAATTTCTGTTCTGCAGAGCTTTGTCTGGCTTTGTCTCATTCTGGCTTTGCATTTATGTAGGATATCTGCCTCAGGAAAAGAAAAACAGCATGAATCTGCCAAGTGTGTGATTTAAGGCTAAATTTGTACAGTTTAAGGAGTATTCAGAGGGATGGTAGATGATATATGGAGAGAAAATAGGATCATGATATACCAGGTGATGATAAAATATTTCAAGTTTGCAGCAGTGTCATGCTGTGTTGAGGTTTTAGCAGATAGACACCACAGCATCAGGCTATAGGCTTCACAGCAGAGCCACCACTAAGAGTATGAGCTGTCAGCGCTGCTAGCATGTCTAGCTTTATTTAAAGATGTTACTACAAGGGGATTATAATAGAGCCTAAAACTGGTGCTGGTTTTTCACCCCTTTGCCATTTGACGTGTTGTTAATTTCATACTTCAAAGGTAATTATACCTTTTGTAGGTAGAATTAAAAAAAACTTTTTGACAATGGATGATTTATAGTGTTTTTCTCTTTTTTGCTGATAATCTAAGGGAATTATATGTGACTGTGAATCGTAAGGTCACTCAAACATTTTTTGGTATCATCAGAGGTAATAATTGGTGGTAATAAAGTGGTCCAAACAGGATCAGAACCTAACTAAATGGAAACAGGACATAATATAAAATCTTAAGCAAACAAAATACAGTGAAATTAAATTACCCAGATGGTTTGAGCCTTTCGGTATTTACAAATGTTACTGAACTCACAAGAGAAATAAAGGCAAAAACTTTAGCCATGCCTGGATAAATGCACTTTTCTATCTCCAGGCACACACCTCATTCTAGTCACACTTGGTCACCTGATGGTCTACTCAGCACTTGGTTTTTGCAACTCTTTTTCCATCTCAAGCCTTCTACTTTCCAGCATACATCATCAAAGCTTATTTCAATCTTCAACCAAATAGATCCTCTGCATTGTTATGCATAAAGCCAACATAAAGCCTTTTTTTCCTGGATCAAGTTGGGTGCAGCAAATCTGTGCAGCACCATCTTCAAAATCAGCTAAATAGACATTTTCCTTTAGTCTCCCAACAACGTGCAAATTAAGGCCAATGTACAATTTGGAGGTGTGTGTACTTCTTGCACTGTTGTACAGGGAGTTTACAGCACATACCTTGTTTGGACTGCAGCCTGATATTGATGTGAAAAGGTTGTATATATCCTACAAAGACCTTGGAGACTTTAACTATTAAAAACCCTTTAGTATTAAGGGAACTATTATAGAAGTGGTACATAATAAAGGTTAACCTTCATTCAAACCTGTTTTTACTAGCGTAATGTTGGAGAAAAAATTTTGAGCTGACCAACTTGACTGACTGACAATTAGTTTAGCTTTCTAGATGTTTTCTCAGACTTTCTGACAGTCTCCAACACGCACGCACACACACACACACACACACACACACACACACACACACACGCACACACACACACACACACATAGCATTTAATATAAATGTCAGTAAGGCAGGATAAGATTTTCTCAGGCAGGAGGATGAACTCTTCTTCAACCCTCCAGTTTGTTTTAATATCAGCACCAAGAGAGAAATAGACTGAGATTTAAAGCTAGAAAAAGGGCCCTTAGACTAAGTTTGTGGTAACTTCAGAATTACTTTCACTCAGTACTTTTAAAGTCCGATGCAAGTTGATTCTTACCAGTGCAGAAATTTCAACTAAAATCTAAAAGTTTGATGTTAGAGAAGTAATTCTGTGTTTTGAAATAAGTTTAGAGTGTTTAATTAGAAAAGCCATTAAAACGCTTCATCTCATGTGTATTTGGATATCGGCTTTTATTTGCTATATTTCAAGGATAAAAACGCAATTTCTGTCTAATTCTCTCCTTTCATGTAATATTATTAGCTTCCCTGGAAAACAGTTATGGCAGAAAGTGTGTACTGATAAAGGTCAGATGTTTCTATGAGAAAAAAACAATTTTGTTTTGCAGGTGGTGAGAAAGTGGATGGATGGCTGGATGGATGGATGGATGGATGGCTGGATGGATGGATGGATGGATGGATGGATGGATGGATGGATGGATGGATGGATGGATGGATGGATGGATGGAGGTCTAAATTTACAGAAGCGTATTGCATTCACCAAAAAATAATAATCTGACAGTTTATCTCATAATTACAAGATCCTGATCTCGTAATTGTGAGATACAATGTCTGATTTTTTTTTCTTTGGTGAATGCAATACGCTTCCGTATAAATTTGAGAAAATGAAAGGAAGTTTTTAGAACATCAAATCCTATAATGTCTGTGCTGATGAACTCCCATCCAAAATAGTGGATCCGAATTGGGATTGTGGGTGTGAAACTCTGAGTTCTAAGCATTGTTTTAGTGGGATATCATCGATTTCTTTCCATTTTAATTGTTCATTTTCAGTTTAAAGGATGAAATCACTGTCTGGGAATAACATTTCATGAATTCCTCCAGATGGTTATTAGACAAATTCATTAGAAATAAAGTCTAAATACCATCGGTTTTGCTTCCAGTTTCAAGCACCCAGCATCCCGAGGTGAGTGAAGCGTCCATCTATAAGATTAAGTAGTATTATTACTGGGGTGATTTGAATCAATATTGTAGCAGTGGTAGCGCTTCATGAGATATAATTTGTTTGACAGGTCAACCCCTGCTGCTCATCAGATTATCTGTGCAACAGTGTCAAAATAGATAGATAGATAGATAGATAGATAGATAGATAGATAGATAGATAGATAGATAGATAGATAGATAGATAGATAGATAGATAGATAGATAGATAGATAGATAGATAGATAGATAGATAGATAGATAGATAGATAGATAGATAGATAGATAGATAGATAGATAGATAGATTCACTGATTGTAAGGGTTTCACTGTTCAGGGATTACACCTAGCCCCACGTTAATGTCGTAATAAGATTCAGCAGATATAGATGATGGGTGAATGAAATCCATCCCCTTTTTCATTCTGCGTTTCCTTATTTGTTTGTTCCCAATTTAATGAAGAAGCCTTGTCTGACTTTTCTGGGAAAACAAATTGTTATAAAGCCAAAAGAATTGTAAGAGTTTCACATTGCGTATTGAATTTTTAAAAATGTGAGACCAATGATACCACTTTTCCCCTGCAAATTTAGTTTTTTGACATGTGAGGGTAGAGAAGGTTGAAAGGACGGGACTGCTCGATCAATGTAAATCCCCTCCACATTCCGAGGTTACGGGGGTGCATCCATAAATCATCTGGAAAGACGCTGGACAGATTGAATTGTCACAACTCCGGCTGGAACAGACAAGGTGAATGAGAAAGGAATGAGCTTCTGTCTTCCTCTCTGGCATTCAGAACAGGGATAGACCGCCTTTAGAGAAATGTGGGCACAGCAGAGTAATATATGTTAGGCTCATGTTTGAGACAGGGAGGTGGAGCGAGGTGAGGCGTCATGTTGCTGTATTAGGATTCAGTCAGATTATATTAGCTTTTTTTCCCCCCGGTTGCTGATTGAGATGCAGGTCATGAGGACAAAACGTCCTGCATATAGAAGAGAGGTTAATATAGAACTGTTCATTTACAGGAATAAACGGTTTCTATTTTAAGGAACAAATTGTTCCACAGCTGAAACCAGACTTGTTCAACTTTAATTTCACATCCGAAACTGAAGAAATGTAACTGAGGCTCAGGAACGAAATATATTCTCAGAGCAAATTACCTCACAGCAAAATTTGTTTAACAATTTGTACTATTTAGTGTCCAAGGTTGGCCAAAACTTTAGCGGTTCTCCACTCACTATACACAAACACTATCCCCTGAGTTAACGCTTTGTACAACAATCTTTCAGAGTTGCAAGTCTTTTGGAGTATGTATTATTAACATTGCAAATCTAGAGACTGATACATTTAACATTCTTCCTCTCAAAAAAAACTCAAGCTCTGTACGATTGCATAGAGAAAGTCTGGTAAAATCAGTCCTACCACAGATTCCCAATTGAACTGAGGTTAGCGCTTAAAACATGCTTTGCTCCGGCCGTTCGTTTTGAAGTTCTGTCTTTGTGTTCAGGGTTGTTGACCTGGTGGACAGTGAACAGCTGCCTCTGTTTCGTGTCTTTTACAGCCTGGTTTTCTTCCAGTCTTACCCTGTAATTAGCTCTATCCATCTTCTCGTAAACTCTGACCAGCTTCACGGTCCCTGGGGAAGAAAAGCAACCTCACTACTTGATGCCGCCACCGGCAGATTTCACAAAGAGCACAATCCAGGATCGTGTACAGTGTTGGCTCTCCAGCCCACATAGCCTTTTTCATATAGCCCAAAAAGTCCAACTCTGGGCTCATCTGACAGTTGCACCTTCCTTCAAATATTTGCTCTGTGCCCTACATCACTTGTATTAAACTTTAGGTGGTAGTTCTTATGTTTTACTTTTATCCACGCTTTTCTCGTCGCCCCTCTCCCAGTTAGGCTAGGTTTATGGAGTGCCTGACTAATTGGTATCTTGTTGAGGGATTTCTGCATCTGATCTGCGGATCTCTACTGCTCCTCTAGCGCTACCATGGGACTCTTAGCTGCTTCTCTGATTAATGCTCTCCCCGCCGAGTCTGTCGGATTAGGTAACGGGACATGTATCAGTGGGTTTTCAGTCGTGCCATCCCATCCCCATTATAAAATGATGGATTAAACTGTGTCCCATGATATGTTTAAAGCGTGGAATATTGATTTATAGCCTAACCCTGCTTTAAACCGTCTACAACGTTCTCGCTGACATGTCTGCTGTGCTTCTTGTTCTTCACCTATGTTCTCTGATGGACCTCTGAGGCGCCTCACAGAGCAGCTGTGCGTAAGATTAAACAACAAGTGGACAAGAGTTAAGGGGGGGGTCAATAAGAATGCTGGCCACACTTTTCAGATTTTATTTACAAGAAATCTTGAAAACGTTGAATCATTTGCCTTCACAATTTTGCATTACCTTGTGTAGGTCTTTCATATAAAACACCGGTACACTGCAAAAACAGAACTTAAAATAAGTAAACATTTCTTGAAATGAGTGTGTTTGTCGTCGATTTGAGGTAAATAATATTATCAGCCAATGGAATGCTTATTGTGACCCCTAAAATAAGATAATTAGATATACTGCACTTGAAATAAGATGATGGAGATGAGTTGTTTCTATTTTAAGTGCAAAAATCTTATTCCATTGGCAAATCGTCTTATTTACCTGCTCAAATCAAGGATAAAGGATTTTTTGTTATTTTTAGTTCCATTTCTGCAGTGTAAAATGCAGGTTTGTGGTTGTCATGGGAAAAAAGAGAAAATCTTAAGCGTAGGAATGCTTGTTGGCGGCCTTTAATGAAACAAAAGACAAGTCAGAAGGTTTAATGTATTAAATGTTTAGGTTGTCCTTCTCCGTTAAAGTACGGCTGTTTCATAGCTTCTCGCTCTGCCCGCGCAGATAGCTCTTAGACAAACAGAAACGCGGCAACAACCTGTAAATAATGCATGTACAGCACACTCAACGAAGAGCATTATCAAGGCACAGAGCAAATTGTTTGAATTACTGAGGCAGCCTGCTGCCGCCGCCTTCACCTAACATTTTCAATTTGCATATGAGTAGGCACCATCTGTCTCTGGAGTTGCCCTTTCCAAATGCCATGAAAGGTCAGAAAGCAATAAGTCAAAGTGCCACCCTGCTTGGCAAGGAGGCTTCATTTCACACACTCAGCTATGCACAGAAAATTGTAAACAGTAAACATAACTCAGAAATTAATCAAGAATGAATCGTTATTTCATTCTGTGTTTTCTGCACGGATCTAAGCTCCCTGACCTGTGCAGCTCGGCGTGACCTGTTATTTTAGATTACATTGCAGACAGCAGTTTGAGTTGAAAAATGATTGGCGGGGGGCCACGGAGTATTGATGCTTCTTTAATGCATGTTTTCACTGTATTTTAATCAATACACTTTGAGAGGTTTTTGATGAGTGAGCCAGCGATACGGTTGGGATTGCTTCGAGTGCCTCCGCGCTGAAAAGCTCTCTGGAGGACCTTAATTCTAAAAATCAATAAACACTGGCTCCTGTTAAACTAGTCATAGAAATAGTTAATGTGTCCCTAATTCACAAACACGTGTTTTTTGGACTTATTTACGTGTCGTGTTTCTTATATTGAAGTAAATTGAAATTTCTATTCTATTCTTTTAAAACGGCCAAGATGGTCTAGTGAGAGTGAGATGTTTGTCACAGCAAGAGTCAATACCCTACAAGCTGTTTTAAGAAAGTTAATGTATAAGTTTATCTGCAGGTTAAATGCATCTGGCAATGATGTCATCTTGTCACTTGCTGGCACCACACGTAGTGCAATCCGATACCAGTCTAAGTTGTGGGTCACTGGTATTCCTGTCTTCTTAAAGCATCTATCTAATTGATAATGGTACTTGTATTGTGTTTTTTTTGTTTGTTTGTTTTTTCTCCTTCTTATCCATTTATTCATGTTTTTATGTATGTATTTATTGGACCATGAGTCCGGAATAATGTCTATCTATCTATCTATCTATCTATCTATCTATCTATCTATCTATCTATCTATCTATCTATCTATCTATCTATCTATCTATCTATCTATCTATCTATCTATCTATCTATCTATCTATCTATCTATCTATCTATCTATCTATTCTACTCTCAAGATCAGTTGGGATTGTGAAGAAATAAAAAAAAAGTCTTTACGAAGCGGAGAAGCTTCATTTTATATATTGCAAATGTTACTGTGTGTGTGTGTGTGTGTGTGTGTGTGTGTGTGTGTGTGTGTGTGTGTGTGTGTGTGTGTGTAGAGTTGTACTGTATGGAAACACAAAGAAAAAGGCGAAGCAAGGCATCCAGCTCAGAGTGAAGAGAAACCGGCCCACAGCATTACAGCTCCTTTACCGTGCATACAGCGGGCATGAGCAGCGTTGTCCATGTTACTCCTTTGTTTCCCATCCACCCCGTTTAGTGTATTTGTTGCCAACCTGTTGGGTCCTGTTGGCTTAAACAGCAGGGAAGATCACAATCCCGGAGATCGAAGCTGCCTATACCATATAGTGTTTGAGATTAACAAACAACAGCCTGCTGGACCGGTACCATGCTGCACATGACCTGTTCCACCTGTTAAACTTAACAGAAAGTGCAGGTCCATAATCCGGGACGTCCAGAACGTCTGTCTCCTCAGGCTGTGATGCTGTTAAAAGCCCCCACCTTTCATTGTCACCTTTCATTTTGCTGCAACACTGCAAAAACTGATCTAAAAATAAGTAAAGTGTTCTTAAAGTTAGTGTATTTATCCTTGATTTGAGCAGGTAATTAAGATCATCTGCCAATGGAATGAGTATTTTGACGCCTTAAAATAAGATAATTAGACATCCTGCACTTGAAATAAGATGATTGAGATGAATTGTTTCTATTCTAAGTGCAAAAATCTTATTCCATTGGCAAATCATCTTATTTACCTGCTCAAATCAAGGACAAATACACACATTTTAAGAACATTTTACTTATTTCTAGTTCCGTTTTTGCAGTGAACCAGTAAATTTTTTTTATATATATCTGACTGTTTGCAGTTATTTCCCTCTCTTCTCCTGCCCTTAGCAACTGCTCCAGTGCTGATCACTGAAGTCTTACAACGTTCTACTCAAGCACTATATTTACTTAGCAGTCGGATGATGCTCCAGCAAATGTTGTCATTATCGATAACTGTCATTAATATAGTAAGGACAATAAAGTATTGATTAACTGATATTGATTAATTAGCAAAACATTTGTAAAAGTAGAACAAAAAAAATCCTCTTAAACAAACATTTGGCACGGTGACCCAAAAAGGCCAGCCTTTGCTACAGTTCTAATTGTACTCCCATTATCATTCTCCCTCTGTGTATGGTGGCATAAACGTAGGCCATCATCCAGCACTTATCCAACACAGTTCCTGTTTTTTACAAAGGTAAATTGCACATACTTGTACCAACATTATCAAGTCCTGAGGACCCCAAAGCAATTTACATTCAGTCGTTCACCAATTCACTCGCATGCTGACTCACAGCTGCCCTGCACCACTTCTGTCATACAACTGGCACCACCAGGTCCTCTGATCATAGGCAGCAGGTGAAGTGGGTTCAAACCGGCAACCCGTCGGTAACAGGAGGAACTTTCCAGCTCCTGCACCACCCTCGCCAATTAGAAGCAGTTCTCTGACAGGCAATAGGGTCGGGTTTAGTCGAGCAGCAACCTTTTGGTTGCCATTTTCTGACTTATCAAGCTCAATGGCGACGTGTCTTCCCTGCACGACCTGCTCTTTTGTCTCTACCAGTTCGAAGAATGGAAAGAAAAAAAAAGGGAGGAATGAGAAATCGAACTTTGTGTCCCATTATGTAATCACCCCAAAGGAAATGGGGTTGTGTGTTATTGATTAGAAAGTTCCTCTTTAAAAAGTTTAAGGATTTGATAAATTCATTTTACAGGAATTTCATTGCCAGTGTGAGGCCACCAGCCTCTATCAGACTGAATGTCATCTGTCATTTCTACTGACCCACAACCTGAGCAGGTTGTGTTCCGGTCCTGCCATGAAGATGTATCATTATGTTCCGACTGTTTCTTCCTTGAAATATGCGCTCTGAGCAGAGCGGACCTCCGCGTCCTTTCCCTTACGGGGAGTCAGACGTGGAGAAAGAGGAGGAAATGTTCCATTCCTTTGTGTGACAGGTAGGATAATTGGCTCCAGTCACAGACTGTCCGACGGAAACACAGGTACTTTGCACTGAGTCCTTTGACACATCAGGATAAGCCAAAGTATGAAGAAGCAGAATCCTGTATGAGGGAGACTAAAGTTGATCTAAGTGATTTTAGGCCTGAAGGCTTCTTTACACGATTTTGTCAGAAAACTGGTTGCTATCATGCAGCCTGGTCTGTGGACAAATTTGTTACCTGAAAGATATTTTGCAAAGGAAACGAAATTTAAGAAGAAGGAGAATTCAAAACTTTAAAGATAGCCTGTAGCTATGATGCTTATTTACATTTTAAAGCACATATATCTGATGTTTGGGATCAATCTTTAATGTTTTATTACTTCATTGGGGGTTTACTTTTTCAAGAGGGACCAGAAGAGTTTTGTTTTATCCAAATCTCTCTTATAGCTGCATTGTTCCAAACAGAATTCCAACAAATTGTTTTCTATAGGACTTGGTCATAGCTCTGTGTTCGCTTATGTTAGGCAAACTCCTCTTAAATGGCATGTCTATGTGTCTGGAGGATACAATTGTTTTGTTTTTTTTTCATCTCCCAGGTCTGAACAGGGCTTCTTTTTAAATTTTCTTCTTTTATTTTATTTTGGGTGGGATGTTTCTTGTTGCAATTCATTGTAATTGTGTGAATATTTCATGATTTAAAGGGAATAACAAAAATACAGAAAATAATGTTTAAATTGCATTTCAATGGTCGCTTTGACTGCTCTGAGCATGCGCAATATGTCTCGCAGAGCGAACATTTTAATTAATTTGAATATTTAATTTTCTCTGAACTTAACTGTGCACTCCAACACTGTTGATCAAATATTGGGTCTGTTTGCAGTCTTTCGTCACCTGCAGTTTTGTTTTTTTGTAAGAAATAAACGATCTGGCTACCATAACAAGGTCTTCCCTTGTCTTTGATGGGTCCACCAGAGGGCGCATTGGCAGCATAAATATGTTGCAGCTCACTCAAGTTTAACAAACAACTTTCTAATACAATATATACTCCCATAGAAAATAATTACAGTTGTCATAAAGTGAACCACAGCATTTTGTTGGAAAGGATGGAAATCCTTTTATTCCCAGTCATTTTTAAACTAATAAAGTGCATTCAATGGCGACATGGAAGTTATCCCGTTGCCGCAAAATGATGTTTCAGAGTAAAATGCGATCCAGTGTCTGCACCACTGAGCTATATAATACACTGGAGTGCTGATTTTGCCGAAAAACTGAAGTCACTGGCCGCCATCTTGCTACTCCCTACTCTCACAGAATCTCATAGGATTTGGTTGCAACAACAAGCAGTTTTCTGGCTGAGTGAAAACGTTTCACAGGTAATTCTACAGTCAGTGGATGTACTAACACTATCAACTACTAGGAAATTAGGTGCTGAAATATTTTACATGTTATTCATATTAAATATATATATATATATATATATATATATATATATATATATATATATATATATATATATATATATATATATGTGTATATATAAGTATGTGTATATGTATATATGTATATACATGTATACACATATGTAAATATGTTTTTGTATATTGTTATTTATATATTTATAAATATTAAACATATATATTTAAATGAATAAAATGCAAAATATTTCAGCACATGACTTTCTCAGTACTTGATGTTTTTAGAACATAACATAAAACTATATATGGCATTTGACATTTTAAAAGTCTTAAGCCCCCCCTGAACATGAGAAAATCCTCGTTATTCGATGCTGTAGCACACATATTCCCTAGTTACTGGGGGGGAAATAGGGAGTACCAATATGGCGGCTGGTGGCTTCAAAGCGACTCGTTCAAACAGACGGTGATTAGCACTCCAGTGTATTATATAGCTCAGTGGTTCGCGCATACAACACGGGTGTCATTTCAGCTTGTCGCCAGAGGGGGCAAACTTCTGAAAAATCTCTGGAACTTGTGCTTTGCTCCTTTAAGATGATAGACAACATTTTGAAAAACAACACATCACAATCGGTTTTAATCGCCAAGTTGGTTCATACAACGAGGAATTTGACCTTTGCTCTGGTTGAAGGCATTTAGTCCAAATATACAACAAAGGAAAATAGAAATATCTTCTAGATATTCATACATACATGTAACTACAACAAATTAAGGCATGGTTAAAACAAATAAGCATGTGTATCGATCTGGGTACTCTGACTATTAAGTGGCCATCAGAGAGAAAGCCTGGGGGAAGAAGCTGTCTCTATGGCAGCTGGGTTTTTTACGATAAATACTGCTCTGTAGCGCCGACCTGAAGGTAAATGTCTAAACAGTTTGTGCCCAGGATGTGGGGGGCATGCAGAGATGTTAGCAGCCCTTTTACTGACCCTACTCCTAGTCCTGAATGAAGGGAAGGTTCAGTTCCAATGAAAATCCTGATTCCTGTGTTTCTCAAGTTGAAACACACTAAACGGGATTTTTTTCTCTTTTTAACAGGAACCAGTTTTATTTTACCCTGAACTACTAGTTCCAGTTTTCTTGGAAGAGAGGGGTCAGCATTTTATATTGGTTGAATTGTATTTTAGCCCAAACTGAATTTTCCTTGGGTATAGATGTGTGAACTTGAATAGCATTTATATTGTTTATGTTGTCCTGACTCATCCAGGTATAGATGATATATGGACAGACGGACGGATAGATGATTTAAGAAGCAACTTATGAAAAAACAATGGTTGAAATAAATAATTAAAAGCACAAAAAATTATAATGAAACTCATGCCTACGATGAATGACAATAAGCACTCAGAATTGTGTATGATTGAACACATCGGTGGCCTTACCCTGAATTACAGATTCATTGGAGGTAGGACTTTACAAAGTAATGAATGTCTGGTTTGTTTTATTAACGGCTTTAAATTAAATTCTTAGACAATGACAGGATCATCTGCATACTTTATGATAGCTCTTCATAATAATATTCTCTTCAAATAGACTCTTTGGGCACGTTGCCATCCATTTTCACTTTAATCATCTCGGTGATTGAATGTGTTAAAACACATTTTTTAAATGTTAATGTCATAATCATTTCTGCTACCCACACAGAAGCTGGCAGAGCTTTTAGGCAGCAGTGATTTACTCATCAGTGAATATAGCTCCTAAGCACGGGCCATTTCCTGGAGTCTCCTGGGACGTCGTATCGCTCAGCCTCCCGCTCCCGCTCCCGGATCGAGGTGCGGGGACAGCTTTGAATACACTGAGAGACCACTTTACATCTTATTGCCTCTCAGAGACATCTCCTTGATGATAGCAATATGAGAAACCTGTTAATGTTACGCTGCCCCATCATCTGCCACTTTTAAAGTCAATCAGTCTGTGGACAATCTGCATTCCCTTCCACTTTAAGAGAGGCACCGGGCTATTACATTTCTGCACTCTCCAACTATCCAGAATATCCCTTAGAACGTCTTTAGTGGGTTAGGAATCATTTTAGAAAAAGGCAAAGATATCCAAATGTCTTTATCTCTTTCATTACTTCTTTCATGGTGTCACTGCTTACAACATTTTCCTGCCGCCTGTAAACATGCTTTCTCGCTCAGCTATCAGCTCAGCATGATGAGGCCGTTTGAATACCAGGGCGAATATCACATCAAGCAAATGACAACAAAATAACGCTGGTATACAAAAGCTCGCTTTTAAAATTGCTGCCTTCCGAAATAAATTCTGGCAACCAATCTGCCAAAGCAGCCTTTTACTCTTCTGGAGAAGCTGTTGCAGCAATTTGTTGCCATTTTTGCAGGGGAGATGAAGAGGTTGTTGGATGTGGCTGAGATCAGGGAACCGTTTCAAGCCGAGAGCACACTCGGTGTGAGCAACGGGATCATTTTAAAGCACAGTGTTGCCTTATAGTTTGATAACTCTCATAATTTGACAATACGGTTTCCATAAAAATGGGCACATTTTGGATCAGAGCTTTGAGCAAGATGTGGATAAAAGAGGCATCCTTGAACACAAGAGGGTCTGAAACGCAAAAGCACCATGTATTTCTTTATTTTTGTTAAAACAAAGCAACCACTGGGAATCAGATGAAGAACACTTCAAAAACGGAACTAAAAATAAGTCAAATGTTCTTAAAATAAGTGTATTTTTCCTTGATTTGAGCAGGTAAATAAGATGATCTGCCAATAGAATTAGATTTTTGCACTTAAAATAGGAACAATTCATCTCCATCATCTTATTTAATGTGCAGTATATCTAATTATCTTATTTTAGTGGTCAAACTACTCATTCCATCGGTAGATAATCTTATTTACCTGCTCAAATCTAGGAAAAAAACATTAATTTTAAGAACATCTTACTTATTTTTAGATTCGTTTTTGCAATGAAGGCTGAATCTCAGCACTCACTCTTTCCTCCATCCATGACAAATACATTTTCCATTGTCTTCCACTTATCTGAGACCAGGTTGCAGGGGCAACAGGTCCAGGAGGGAAAACCTAGACATCCCTCTCCCCGCTGACATCCTCCAGCTCATTCTGGGCATTCCCAAGCCACACGGGATTGTTGTAGGGCAGATATAGCATCAATTTCTTCCAAAGAAGACTCTGGTTGATACACTTAGTGCAGAAAAGTTTGAATAGGCTTTCACTCCTATAACCATCCATCCATCTTCTTCCGCTTATCCATGACTTTGCAGCAATCCCTCATACTGAGCAAGCACGAAGCGACAGTGGAAAGAAAACTCCTCTTTAACAGGAAGGAAAAACCTCCAGCAGAACCAGAACCAGGCTTGTCTGCTTCGACCCACTGGGGGTTAGAGAAGACAGAGCAGAGACACAGAAAGCACAGAAGCTCACATTGATCCAGTAATCTGTTCTACATTAGATGGTAAAAGCGGGTGATCTGTCTCCCCTGGATGATGTCACAAAACAGAACGCCAGACCAGGTGTACCTTCTATGAAGAGAAAAATGACAGAGAACAAAAAGTGAAAAGCTGAAATGACAACATAGTCTCTCCAGCGTGTCCTGGGTCTTCCCCTGGGCCTCCTCCCGGTGGGACGTGCCCGGAACACCTCACCAGGGAGGCGTCCAGGAGGCATCATGACCAGATGCCCGAGGCACCTCAACTGGCTCCTCTCGACGTGGAGGAGCAGCGGCTCTACTCTGAGTCCTCCCCGGATGACTGAGCTCCTCACCCTATCTCTAAGGGAGAGCCCAGACACACTACGGAGAAAACTCATTTCAGCCGCTTGTATCCGGGATCTCGTTCTTTCGGTCACGACCCAAAGCTCGTGACCATAGATGAGGGTAGGAACGTAGATCGACCGGTAAATCTTGACATTTGCCTTTTGACTCAGCTCTCTCTTCACCACAACGGATCGGTACAGCACCCGCTTCACAGTAGACGCTGCACCAATCCGCCTGTTGATCTCCCGCTCCATCTTCCCCTCATTCGTGAACAAGACCCAAAGATACAGTTGGGGCATTACATCCTCCCCAACCCGGAGAAGGCACTCTACCCTTTATAGAGATTGTTTCTATATAAGGATTAGAATTTTTTTTCTTTAACATCATTCACTTTTTAAAGCAAATCCTTTACCAAAGGCAGTTGTTGCATATTATGATTTTTTAATTCAATTCAGTTTCAAATCAGTTTATTTTGGGTGAAATTAACAACCATCATAGTCTCAGGGCACTGTTCATTTTATATTTTACACTGTAAAATATAAAATGAACCCTGCTGAACACAAGTGGAAAATGGATATAGTTCAAGATAACTTCTGGAATTCCAAATGTTGGGTTCCTGGTGTTTCCGATGTGGCGCTGCAGCAAGAAGGTGCTTTGCTTGACTGCTGGGCTGGGTTTTTTCTGCACGGAGTCTACTCTGGCTTCCTCAGTCCAAAGCTGTGAGGCTGTGGCTGAACATTAAAGTGACACCTCTTACCGCTTTTAAAAATAAAGGTAACTGTCTCAGAAAAGCATGGTGGAGCAGGACCTGAACAACAATATATATATATATATATATATATATATATATATATATATATATATATATATATATATATATGTATACATATATGTGTGTGTGTGTGTGTCTGGGATTCCGCCTACAGAAAGCCATGTGTTGCAGTCCTCATACAGAGCGTTACGTATATTCAAAGTTGAAGTGTGGCGTTCTCGACAGGTTTTTATCTGAGACATCCATTATCTATTCTCTCTAAATGTGTACTGCTCTGCTATTTCTTTGCTTTCTGTCACTTTGTCTTGAGCCGGCAGCTTAGAGTTTTAACTAAATCCTGCGGCGGGGTGACATCGATGGTTCCCATGAGGACTTTTCAATTGATCTTGAGGCATAAAGAACACGTTTAGACCACAGACGGAAAAATCATCTGAAAGGGCTTATTGAGTTGACCATGCACTCCTCTAAATTGAAGTCTTTTTGAGTTCAATGGGAGAACATCTGTACGACCAATGAATCTTGGACTGAACTTCAACACTTAGTAAACACAACAGCAAGTCTGCAAGTGTCTGAAAAAGAAAGGAGTCAAGATGACCCAGTAGCCCAGAAATACTGTGCTGGCACCTAAAGAGCTGTGCAAAGTTTAATATGTGCATCTTCAATAAATTAAAACTGTGATATAATAAAAAGGGATGGCCTTTTACATCCTGGGAAAAGTAACTGGTTATCGTTTGTTTCCTCCTTTCGCTTCTATAAACTGCAGACTTAAAAGAATCCATCGGTTGAAAACCTTAATGTTTCACAGCCGATTCCTTGAAATTTTAACCACAAAACCAACAACAACCAACCAACAACATGATAACTTTTAGTCCTAGTGAAAATGTAAATAATATTACCAAAAGTATGACCTAGGCCTCTGGCAAATACTTTCAACAAAGAAAGGTACTGCGGAACGTCTTTTTAAATTTCATTTATGAGCTTTTGTCTCCACCTGGTGGTGGATAAGTTAATTGCACCATTGTTCCGTCCACAGAATAAATGCCAGGCAATACTGCGGCTGGAATACAATAAGTTATTGTGTGTTTCTGTCAAGTGTCTTTACAAGATTGACAAAGTTTATCATTCTGCCCCGAGATTAATCGCAAACTGCAACACCCATTATTGGGAGTTATATTCTCGGGTGGGATGGCCTTCTCTGGTTATTCATAGGCTCTATCATTGGTCTTTTTTATCTTTTTTTTTTTTACACAAGGCAATTCTTCAATGTATCTGTGTGAAATGACAACACAAAGGACCACCAAGAAATACGCTTTGCGTTCCAATGATTGGCACTTGCTCTCTGTCACAAATGTTCGCACCCAACTTTGAAAAAAAAAAAAAGACATTTGCCTACTTGGACCCCACAACATGGAGCACTCTTCAAAATGTCCTGCATCTTGAAAGCTTGACCCCCTGATTGAATTTAAAGCTAGATTATGGATTTAGGGATGGCTTCTTTAAGTTATCAGTGTTTTTAATTTTGAAGGATGTTATCTTTTAAATAGTCTTTGTGGATGTTATTTACATGTAATATTTTGTTGTTGTTTTATTTTACCAGGTCTCCCTTGTCAGTGGTGACCTACTGGTTCAATAAAGGTTAAATACATAAAATATTTTTCAAAAGTTGTTATTTACACACACACAAATCCTGGTTTAATGTACATTGTGAAGACCGTGCCTTGACTTCCATAGACTTCCCTTCATATTCAAGGCTGTCTATGGCCTAACCCTGACCCCAGCCCTTGCCGGTTTTTAACTAACCATAACCTCAACCTTAACCTAACTCTTAGCCCAGAAAAAAATGTGTGGACCCTTTTTCAGTTCTTACTTTGCATCAAAATCCTCACTTTACTAGTGAAATGAGCAAAACAATGTTACTGCTCAGCTGCAAGTTAAAGTTAAAACACACACGCACACACGCACACACACACACACACACACACACACACACACACACACACACATGAATTCTGACCCAACTTGCTGATTCTAATAACTAATCTAATAATAGTGATAATAATAATGATAAACTATATATATATATATATATATATATATATATATATATATATATATATATATATATATATATATATATATATATATATATATATGGCGAAAACCCTCCACTAAGTATTTAATTTCCTAATTTCTTCTGTGGAACGCGCAACTAAAAAGGGCATTTAACTGTTTACGCCGCCACATTCAACGCCTTTTCGTGGTAGAAAACGGTTGAAGACTGATATTTCCAACAGCCAATAGGAATACGGCGTTTGCACGTTAAGCCCGCCTTCGCGGAAAGGTTGTCCAATCACCGTGCGGGGCAAGAACTTCCGCCACACCGACGGAGCATGTTCCATTGTACCGAGCACTTCTAAGACAGTGTCGCAGTTTAGTTGGCGCAAACTGTTCGGATCCCGCTAAGGTCTCCCAGGTTAATGTGGTCAGTTGTCGCTTCTTGGTGGGGAAACCAGACGAGGTCGTTGACGGCGGAGTAACGGCCGGCTGCAGGCACAGAGTGCCGTGGTTTTCACCGAAGGAATTCCAGCGTCAGCGGCGGCTCTTCCACCTTCTTCCGCCGGTTAGCACCGCGGCTAAACAGCGCCTTACCGGGCTTTTCTTTATCGGTACTACCGTGAATCGGGTGAGTGGAATGTTTTCACCCCGGCGGCATCTCGGTTCGAGTCAGTCAGACACCGACGGCGAAGGCTGTTAGCTCCGGGATTAGCCGCTAAACCGAGCTAGCTACCTAGCTAGCTCACTGCCGGGTCGCCCCGAAAACAGGGGGAACAAATTTAATAAAAACAGCGCGACGTGAGAGTGAGACCCACACGTTTTGGGCGGATAGCTATTTGTTCCGGACTTAAAAGTTCGCCCCAGCCGCGCAGAATGAACGGGTTCAGCACGGAGGAGGACAGCCACGACGGGCCGCCGGCTCCCCCGTTTTACGGGCAGAGCTGCTGTCTGATCGAGGACGGGGAGCGCTGCGGCCGCTCGGCTGGAAACGCCTCCTTCAGCAAGAGGATCCAGAAGAGCATATCGCAGAAGAAACTCAAGCTGGACATCGACAAGAGCGTAAGATCTTTATTATTATTATGTTCGTTTTAATACACATTTGGCCCAGAAAGCAGAAGGTTGGCCCCGGAGGTTGCCAGCAGCTTTAACCGTCAGGCGTTATGTGGGACAGCTCTGTTGGTCCGCGTCTTCCTCCAGCTGTCTCACTCTTTATGTGTTGAGTGTGTGTTTTTTTTCTTAACACACCCCCTCTGCTCTCATTCTTGTTGCCTGATCTCGTTTTTTTTGTGGCTTCGTAAAGTGTTCCGGCACCGCCAGGCCCGAATCGTGTGGTTTTATTCCCGATAAAATGCTGACGTTTCGCCTTGGCATTGGTCCTGGATGGGATTCGAACCTTTACGCCATGGGCGCCATCAACCACCTGCAACTTCTGCAGGTGGTTGATGGCCTATGGAGGGTTTTTAAATGTAATTAGCGACCGGGAACATGTTGGGTACAACAACACACAGCGTTTGTCTTTAGATAACCTCACCATTTGCACCTTATTTTTTTATTTTTTATTACAGGCATGTCCAAAGTGAGGCCCCGGGGGCCATTTGTGGCCCCTGGACTGATTTTGTCCACCAGCACAGATGTCTGATTTTTAATTAGGGCAAAGTTATTTCCAGACAGGTTGGGGTCTTACTGTTAGAAATGTTCGGTACAGCACAAGGTTTTCATCTTTTAATAACCACAGTTTTTATTTATTTCATAGTAAGTAGGACCAGGTGTCTCTGGGGAGTTTTTTGTACATTAAAATCTGTTTTGAATGAATTTAGCTGAATACAGCAGGTGTTTTCAAAAGAAACACCGACTCGAGACCAAAAATAATAATTTTTTCTTCTTCAACCAAGCTTAAATAATTTGCAAAACTGGGTGACCATCTTTTAATTAAGCAAATGAGCAAAACAGGTTTTTAGCTCTAAATCTGCCGTGATTTATGCATCCCTTTCCTACAGAGAATCAGACTATTTTGTTTAATTAAAATCATCATATTTTGTAGAGCAGGTTAAAAAAAAACTTTTGACTTGACAGTCTCAGCCCTTGTGCAGAAAAGTTTAGACACCCTTGTTTTATTGTAAATATAGCTTTAAATAATGTACTGTTAATTAACTTATTAAACTTGGCCAAATATGACAAAGCTGGATTAAAAGAGTGACTCAAGTTTGAGAGTTGACTTTTTTTTTTGTGTATGAGCAACATTTTCCCCAAAAAGACGTTTCTCAGAATCGACCGTTTCGTTGAAAAGACCTGGAAGACGTGCCTCTAACGGGGTTCTCCTTTTACATCTCTTGACCCTCGCAGGTGCGACATCTCTACATCTGCGACTTCCACAAGAACTTCATCCAGAGTGTCCGCAATAAGAGGAAGAGGAAGACCAGCGACGACGGAGGGGAGTCGCCCGATCATGACGTGGAGGTGCCCGAGGTACGTTAAAAGAAAAGAACCACCAGAGCCAGTCAGCGCACCGTTAGGTCTGTCACGAGAACACAGTTTGCTGAACCAAACGTTTCATTAAAAAAAAAAAAATCAGTGCAACAAACCCTAACATTGTCATCTGGAGACCTTTTTCAAATAATATGAGAACGGCATATACATCTTTTTAGGCGGTCGGCCGTCGCCGTTTGGCTTGAATCCAAAAAACTGCCACGCTGCAGCGTTGCTCTTCTGCTTTGACACCAACTCAATTTTCTTTTCAAACCGGCTTTCCTCTTGCTCTCCCTCACTCTAAACTGTCAGCGTGTGCCAACCTGACACAAGCTTTAACCCCTCCCACCCCGAGGAGACGAGGCGCCGCACTCAAACATTTTGTTATCCAGCCTGAGAGCAGAGGGGAACACAAACGGAAGCAAGCATACGCAAATGATGGCGCTTATTTTAATTAATCGTTTGATTAAAAGTGATTGTGCGATCAGCTGATTTATTGTTCATCGTGACAGGCCTACGCACTGCCACATCGGCTGAAAGGTGGCGGGAGCTGTTCTGCTCCGTAGGCGGCGTTTCATTTCAGAATGAGCGGACTGCAGTTAGAAATCTTAGCGGATACCCGTAGATAAGAATTCAGTCCATTGCTTAAAAAAATAAAAAAATAAAGCAATTTTTTTTTTTTTTAAAGATGAAGCTTCATGTTTCAGTTCCGGGTTCTGAAAGGGATGTTGCGGTGTTTAAGTTCACAGAACACCTGTAGAACCTGAACAATAAGCAGCAGAGGTCAGCAAAAACAGCCGTTGCAGAGTTTAATACATGGTCGAATTCACAGTGTGAAGAAAGTACACCTCACTCGTAGGATTTTGTGTGTCAGTGCAGAAAACACCAGGGGTCTCATTTAGAAAGCTTGCGCATGTCACTTTCCGTGCAAAAGTTGGGATCTATTTAAAAAGAAACGTTATGGGAAACTGTACAATCCTTACAACAGCTCTGACACAGGCGTACGCTCGTTTTGAACACGGGGGACATTGGCGACACAGTTGAAGTGGTGAATTTTACCCAGACTGCATCATGATTCCTTTCAGACGTTCAATTTCACTTCATGTCAGACTTTAATCATAGATACATTTCAGTAGAAGCATTCAAAACCGCTGTTTCTCATGCTTGCGCTGGTGAGACACACAAGGACCTTAAAAATAGGGCTGGACTACTTAGAAAAAAGCATATAGATAAAATAGAAATCCTATCGATCAGGAAAATTCTAGACATACTTTATAATCTGATAGAATTTGACTTTGGAAAGTGCCTTCAGATGACAGGTATCATGAACTGGCACTATATAAATAAAGTTCAATTGAATTGAATACTTTAAGTGCAGCCTTGGTCTTTTATGCTGTTGTTTAATGACCTATTTTTTAGATATATTTAAAAAAAACACAAGCTGAATTCAAACACAGCTGTTTATTCAACCAACTTTTTACCAAAACTGCAAATGTTTTTGCAAGTTTTTAAAAAGGAAAGAAAGAACATGTGCTTCCTGAACCCCTTGAAGGGGGCGGGGCCTGGTGACGCAGCATTCCTGGGTCTGGGTTTGTGATTGGTTGGAAGGATGTGATGACTGTAGTACTGACCTACATGATAGGCTGGAATGCAAAAGGAAGGAAAACTGTTCCTCTATTAAACTTTTTACTGAACCTTTTTTTTGTCCTACGGCACCACGCGTGTATCCGTCGATATTCACTGTTAATCAACTACTACTTTGAAATAAATAAAAGATCTGAACATGCAGCCTCAGAGGAATTTTAACAGGAAGTATGGCTGTCATCCATCGTTTAAAACGGCAATCGGGTTTAGTTCTAAACGGGTTCTTTTCGGGTCTGAAATTAACGGTAGACACCAAAACGCGAGAACACTTTCCGTTTGGCGAGTAAATTTTAGAGGGCTAATTGCCACATGGCGAGTAAATGCTAATTTACAACTAAATAAGTTGTGTTTTTTAGTCATCGTTTGGGCGGATGTTTCTTTATGTTCCTCTGCTGTCGGTTCGTATGACAACAAACGCGCACAAACATTCACACATGTGGCGCGAGAACGACAGCAACTACCTCATGTCTGTTTGCTAACAGCTAGCATTTAGCTCAAGCTAATTATGTAGCGCGAGATTATGTGGAGATATGCTTGGTGGTTGGATTTTTATGTCTACCAGCCGCTGAATCAGGAAGTTAATTTTGGACACTGGGTTCTTTTAATGTGGGCAACATCTGCACTTTTACCTCTGATTTACAAATTTAACAAACATCTCTCTGTGAAACTTTTTTTTAACGTTTCTTTGCTTGCTTTTTCTCAGTCACCGTGATGAAAAAAACCCCAGCTGACCCATTTTTAACATCATTAACATCCATGTGGTGCTTTGTGTCCAGCATTTACAGTTGAATCTGGGTGTGTAGAGCTCGGAACCAGAGATGCAAACGTTCAAGTGTAGCTAAAAGAAAATTGCTGGTAAAAATATGTTGAGGCAGGGCTGAGAAGGACAGGGGGTCTGCAGCTACCGCCGTGTCACGTGTCTCATCGCTGTCGCTGTTTTCAGGTGGATCTGTTCCAGCTGCAGGTGAACACGCTGAGGCGCTACAAGCGACACTACAAGCTGCAGACTAGACCCGGCCTCAACAAGGCCCAGCTGGCAGAGGTAACGCCGCACAATGTTGTCACTTCTAACTCTGTTTTTTTTTTACTTATTTATGGCGTGCTTTAAAGCTTTTAACTTGGTTTTGTCTTTTGATGTTTTTGGGGTTTGAATGAGAAGGTTTGAAATTTAAGATGCTTCATGGTTTGAGCGGCGCCGAGCCCAGCTCTGTAGGTTGAAACTGGATAAGCACCTACAACTATTACTGTTTTTTTTTCTAGATATAAGGCGCACTTAAAATCCTTAAATTTTCTCAAAAATTGATGGTGCGCCTTTATCTATGATCACTGTTGTGCTTACTGACTGATTTATGTGGTTGAATGCATTCAAAATATGTTAAAATGTATAAGTATGACTTTGGTTAGCAACTATGCTGCTCCGCTCAATGGATATTAGGAGCGTTAAGGTGCACTGTGTCCTGATAGGACCCCTGAGTTGTCTACCAGACTGCCTGACTGTAATGGCTAAACTAGAAGTGCTTTCATGTAAGGCGGACTGGAGTACGAGCTAGCAACAATAAACCTAGTAAGTTAATTCAATATAAAAGTTACATTTATTTTGGCCTTATGTTAGAAACAGGACAGTTGTAGTCCAGCTACTCTGTCCTCCCCACAGAGACAAATAGAGAGCTGTGGATGTGAAGGGATGGAGTGATATTACACATGTGGGAAGAAAATTTAGTGTGCCTTATAATCTGGTTTATGTGTGGACAAAGCCTCCTATAGACCCGTTAATTCAGTGTGCCTTACAGTCTGAAAAATACAGTGTATATTAGTTTTCCACTGAGCAGACCACTGTGTTGAACTCGGTGTCATTTAGCCTTGGATTAGGATTAGGGTGAGTTTTTTTGTTTGTTTGTTTGTTTGTTTTTTAATCTAAGAATATTCAGGACAGGTAAGCCTTCTGTAGCAATTCACTACATAATCCAGCAGGGGGTGCTCTTTACGCTCCTTTTGGCCCATTGGTGACTGAAGAGGGTCTGTTAGCTGTGATGTGGAAACTCACACTTCCCTCCAGCGGCTTTGTGGTTCACTGTAGGTAAACTGTAATGAATAGTTAGTTTTCAGGGTTGTGTGAGGACCCCAGAATGAGCTGCAGGAGGATAACAGGATGTGTTTGGGGAACGGTTAAAAGCTTCATTCTTTCAGCTGAATTAGACGAGTAGTTGTCGTCATCTGGGTCAACGTCATCACAGCCTAGAAATAGATCCAAGCTGACGTACCACAAACTGTCACAGTTAAATATAAACATGTTAGGAAGATCATTGTCAGCTAGAACACCGTGGACAGAAATAGTTTCACCGCTTTTTACTCAACTCCACTGCTTCCTGTTTCGTGAGTGAAGAGAATCGTTCTCCCCGGGGACCCGCAGATGATTTCTTGGTTCTGAAAGGAGACTCAAAAATACGGTTTAGAACCAAATTTCTATTTACGTTTTTGGACCAAATTGTGTAATATCACTCTAAACTGCAAAAAGGGACTATATGTCAGTAAAATATTCTTGAAATTGGTTTATTTTTTCCTTGATTTGAGCAGCTAAATAAGACTATTTGTCAATGGAATAAGATTGTTGCCCTTAAAATAAGAGCAATTAATCTCCATCTTATTTCAAGTGCAGTATATCTAATGATCTTATTTTAGGGGTAAAACTACTCATTCCACTGACAAATAGTGTTATTCATCTGCTAAAATCAAGAAAAAATATATTAATTTCAAGAAAATGTTACTTTTAATTCCCTTTATGCAGCGTACACAGCCGAGAGGGAGAGCTATCCATCTCTGTCAGGAGGACAGAGTAGCTGGACTACACCGCCCTGTTTCTAACATAAGGCCAAAATAAACGCAACTTTTATATTGAATTAACTTACTAAGTTTATTGTTGCTAGCGCGTACTCCAGGCTGCCTTACATGAATGCACTTCTAGTTTAGACATTACAGTCAGGCAGTCTTGTAGACAGATCAGGGGTCCTGTCAGGTAGTGACACAGTGTACCGTAATGCTCTGAATAGCTTCATTGCTTACCAAAGTCGTACATTTTAACATATTTTGAGCGCATTGCACCACATAAAATCGGTCAGTAAGCACAAAGGTGATCATATATAAGGCACACAATCAATTTTTGAGAAAATTTAAGGATTTTAAGTGCACCTTATACTCCAAAAACTACGGTAAAGCAGAGAAGTTCAGACATTTGTTACCAGGAAAAGCAGGTGGTCCTTAACAGAAATTAAGAGAAGCCGGGTTCCCCGCCTGGCTCCGGATATTTGCAGCAATAGACGCGTTTAGCGATGGAGCGCTGGGTTGGGACAGAACCGGGCCCTGATGGTCCTCCATACATAACCGCCATCATTCATTTCCGCTCTCCTCTGTGTCTCTCCTCAGACGGTGAGCCGTCACTTCAGGAACATTCCCGTGAACGAGAAGGAGACGCTGACCTACTTCATCTACATGGTGAAGAGCAGCAAGAGCCGCTTGGACCAGAAGGGCGACGGAAGCAAGCCGCTGGACTAAGCTCCCCTCGGCCGCCCCACCCCCCCCCCCCCCCCCCCCGCCCAGCTCCAGCTCCACACCAAACCCGCACACCACTATCAGCATCTCCATCCCTTCCCACTGTCGGACCAGAACCCTGGCCGTCCTCTCAGGACGTTAAACAGAACTGGGGGAGACGTGGAGGAAGGATGGACGCTCGTTTTCGCTCAACCCGGATTTCGGCTTCTCGCTGTCGCGGACCGGCACTCGCTGCGGAGATTTACGTCGTAATACTGTCGAAAACACGGCATCCGGTCTGAAATGACTGCAAGTATCCAATATATATCGCTGCCTTAAGAGTTTAAAGAGAGGAGGAGGAGGAGCAGAAGGACACTTTGTTGGGTCGTCTTTGGTTAGCTTGTTTTTAGCCGGTGAATAAACTGTTAGAGGGAGGAGGCTGCAGGGGCGGAAGCGTATGAAAAAGGACACAGTCCAGGCTCAGGTTCACTTTACCGCTCAGATTTAATCACATGGTCATTAATAATGTCTAAAATGAAAGTTCTAAGCCTGAATCTGGCTCTGACTGTGTGTGGTGGCCTGTTTCCACACAGAATGCGACCGGATTTAAAGGTGGCGAGGAATGACGTGCTTCTACGGGCCTCTTTTTCTCATTAGGACATTTATTTTTGTGGGTAAACACTGATTTCTTTCCTTCTGTCGAGGGCGTTAGGTTTTCTTTCTCTGCGTGTTGTTTGAAGCTGTGCAGGTGATTAACAGTAAACGGAGACCCGCACCAACGTAAAAACCAGAAAACGGGATGATTCTCGTACCTCAGAGCGACGTATGTGGCGGACAAAGTCTGCGGCTGCGGCTTCTGAGGACTGATTATACGAAAATGTTGCTCTCCTTGCATCTCCGACTCGCTTCAATTCTTCCAAGTCTTCACATTTTGGTTTCCAGCTGCAGCGATCTGTCTTGAAGGACTAGTTTGGTTTCCGGCGAAGAGGAAGAGGAAGTGTCCTGCCGATGCCTCCGGATCCTCCAGAACCATCATCCTCCGCCTGTTTCTGTTAGAATCAACTCACAATTTAGGATTTCTGTTGCATTTTTTTTTTTTTTTTCTGTTTCGTTTTTTTATGCCTGTACTTTTTTCATTTCTTGTAGGTTTCTTAGTGTCCTGTAGAAGACATCCGTCTCTATTAACACACAGGCCATGCCTCATTATACTGACTGTTTGTATTAGAACGAAAAGAGAGACATATTTAAAGTATGACTGCGTACTGCTCTTAATAATATTAATAAATGTATTGTCCAGACAGAAGACTCATTTTGTTAATAGATTTGTCCTAAGTATTCCTGAGACACAATCACATTGTTGGGCTTTTTTTTTGTTTATTAATTAGATATTTCTGATTTTTATTTATTTTTTTTTTTTTTTTTTTAAGTGGGGTTCTGATAGAACCTTATGAGTAGTTAATATCTTACCCTCTGAAGGTAACTGTCTTAGCTACTTCATTTTGATTAAACTTAGGTTTTAAGGTTTTGGAAGGTTGTGGTTTCGTTAGCTGCTATAAATGTGCCGTTGTGCCTCTCCTGCTGTTTAAAATCCTCCTGAAGAAGACTCTTAAATCATCACTTAAATAAAATTAAAAAAGCTTTGTCAGTTTATAAAAATTCAGTGGTGAAAAACACTTAATGCGGTGATATCTGGGAACTAAAGGCAGGAGCAGCATGTTTCGAAAGCCGTCGCCAGAGAAACCTGAAACTAATCAAGCAGCTAGTATCAGCTTCTTACACTTGCTACTCTCTAAATAACATCTTTAACAGTTCATAACTCATTTTACACCAGGGAACGTTCCATTTCTTGGCCACAAATTGAGTGTTTTGCATATCAATGTTGGTCTCTTCATAGCTTTAAATAAGAATGTTCATCACATATTTAATTATTGATCTGTTTACTCGTGTGACAGTCCTATGAAACTGTTTCTGAAGGATATAACCATAATTTCTAAGAAACGGCTAAATTAGATTAGTTAGATTCATTAGGTTATGGAAAATTGCTTAACGCATCTGCTTTTAAACCGGTTGGGAAATTACCTGAAGGCTTGCTGGAAAAGAAACGGAGCACGGATTTACAATCCTGTTGCCTGGTTCCTTTTTGGACCTGAAAAGCAGGTTCTATAATGGCTAAACTAGAAGTACATTCATGTGAGGCAGCCCGCGCCCAGAGTACATGCTAGAACTTCAGACGGCAGAAATGCGAAACGGCCTGAACTCTTATTGATACCGTTTCCAATCCCAACTAGAGTAATCTCACTAAGCAGTCCAGTGAACCCGTTGCTCAAAGTCAAATCCAACAGAAATTGTTAGCGTTCAGTTCCGTCCAGTAAAACTGCAGCTCCTAACAACGACCACCAGATCAATGTAATCCCTTCTCCTGCGAAAGCATGAGGCGACTGTGGACAGAAAGGACTTTGTTTCACAGTTGAGGCCTGTAGCTACAGTCTGATTCAGGCCAGCTTCACCTCTACATGAAAATGTTGATCCTAATGGACAAGGTGTCTGCTTCCATAAGTGAAACACGGAGAGGAGCCTGATAAATATAAGATCTGCTTTACTCAAGGAACCACAAGTAAGCCCGTTGTATGGTGCACTACTGCGGGTTTTGTTGCTTAACAGTGACCCCTATCCTCAAATAACCTTGTAATGCCAGAGTGGGTCCTACGTTTATAAGAGAAGTCCATTTAGGACAGGCCGCTTTTAGCCTTGAGAAAAGAAAAAAAAATGTGTTTTATGCAAAATGAGGCAGGAGAAAGCATAATATGCAGCAGGTAAGATACTGACTGCTAGCAACCTCCCGAAAAAAATAAAAAATAAACATTTACAAACAAATCGAAAAGTTTTTTCAGGGATGCAGATTCACCACTAGAGGTCACTGTTGATCTTCCTATGAAATAAATGTATTTATTTTAGCTTTTTAGTGGAAATTATATTCATTAAGTCGGTTTATTTCCTGTTACTTTTAAATATTTTCAATCCACACTAAGATTATTATTATTTTAAATACAGACAAATACAGACTATGTACAAAAGTGCAGGATAATTTGTCACGGCCATAACATCAGTGGTGGGTCTGAAAGTATTCTGTTCTTGACAGACTGCAGAGAAAAGTAATGATAAAAAAATAAAGATTTAATTTTGGTCATCTCTGCTAAAGAAATATTGCTTTAATTAAAATGTAAGTTCTGTAAAAAAAAAAAAAAACTACACGGTAATTACTAGCAAAAAAGTAATTCTAGTTTTGGCAAAATAACTCCAGAAAGCTTCATTTTTGCCCGTAGTGCACATAGATAATCTGATTTTTATTTACTTTTTACAGTAAAATATGACGCTTAAAGGAGATTGTGAACAGAAACACGAGGAATTTCAAAGGTAACGTGTCATAAAATAATCGATTTATTTATGGAACCAAATATACCTTCACATCTAACACACATTCCCATGAACACTGCGCACAATAATAAACAATTTTTTTTATGCGATTTTTTTTTTTTTTTCCTTTCTACTTTGAGCGTTTTTACAAGTCGGGAGTGAAAAGCTGCGTTATTGGTATAAGTGTCTCTCTCAGTTGCTTTTTTATCCTCCCGTCCTCCGGTTAGACAGTGACATTTACAGTACTGAGGTAGATTCAGTCAATTCCACAACAACAACAACAACAACAAGAGTTTACAGAGGCGGAGAGTTTTACATTAAAAGCCACGACAGGTTATTTTATTTCCGCCAGGTCAACGCGGAACTCGGAATTGACCAACTTTAGTTCCAGGCTGAATAAAGAAAATAATAATTAAATAATCCTGATCAATAAGAGGTCACGTTTCAGTCCGAGCAAAATGTGATTGTTGAGAACTTTCTGGCTGCTTTGAGGCCAGAAGCTGCAGATGCGAGCAAAGAAAAGCGACGGTGAAAGGGACATTTTATGAATCTTGAAGGATTTGGGATTCTTTTTCCAGCAGTGGGAAGATATGCGTTCGTTAATTGGTAAAAAAAAAAAAAAAAAAAAGGGGGGGGGGTCCAAAACTCTTACCTCATTAATATTACAGTTATTAATGGATATAAAAAATAGAAAGTTTGGCGCACTTTCTGCTCTGATCTTTAATCACTAAAAGGGGGAATTAAAGAACACTAAGGGGGCAGCTATACAGGCTGATGCAGAGGTTTCTGGCTACATCTGGTCTAAAGTACCGCGAGAGTCAGTGAAGACCTAAGGAACAAGAAGCTAAAACGCAGAAACACCACAAATATCTGTATCGTGTGGAGGAAAAAACGCGACAAGTAGCGCTCCTCCGGCTCCCCGTCCGCGCTGCCCTCCCCGAGTCTCTTCCCTTTCGGCGCGTCACTGCGCATGCCCAGCGGTGAGTCGAGGCCCGAGCCCCGGTCAACGTCTCTGTGAGTGAAGTTGTCAGATTCGGATTCGGAGTCTTTTCTGGGGGAGGAGGAGGAGGTCACTGGTTGAGCTCCAAGGCCCAGACCTGCTGCGGCCATCCGGTCCGGCCCTTCACCTTCTTCTCGCATCCAAACGACTCCTGCGGGCCGTCGGTCTGCGGGGCAAAAAAGAAAAAACTCCATCATCATCATCATCATCATCATCATCATCGTCATCATCATCATCATCAACAACAACAACAGTTCAGAATTTAGCTAATTTCATTGAGTAGACAGAAGAGCGCACCTTCTTTTCCACCTAAGCAACCTGAAATGACGTCACTGTTGAGCCGCCAATAGCTACCAATGTCTGTTTAGAGCCACTTTGTGCCGGAAAAACTTAAATGTTGAACACATTTTTCCCCCTTAAATCAATATTTGGGGAACTGGACTCGGTTTGGACTGTTTAAGTGGATCCGTGTTGAATTTCGCACTGGAAAAAAAGATGAAATAACACGACGTTACCGTTTTATCTAAACAACGTCATGCCTAAAAGTAGTTGATAAAAATATCAAAACGAAGCCCGAATTTCTGCGTCGAGTTTATTATTATTATTATTATTATTATTATTAGTAGTAGTAGTAGTAGTAGTAGTAGTAGTAGTAGTAGTATTTATATACGACCTACTAACATTTAAACCTGTTTTTATTTTTGACTAATTTTTGGTGCATTAGCCTCAGACATTAGAGCATTTTTGTTGTTGTTGAACAGAAATGGGTACGATGACGTTCCCTTTGGTGTAAACGTGCAAGTCGTCCACTCCTGGTGGCTGAAAGGTGGTTTTACAAATGAGCAAACCCAGCCAGGCTTCTAACATCTTCATTCTGCCTGCATTTGAACACGACCCACGTCCAATAAAAGATTTCTCTCTTTTGACCAATACGAAAGGCATCGGACTATTACCAAACAACTTTCTGTTTTGTGTCTAACAGAAAAAAATATTTCTAAAGTCGTTGAAGGGTGGTTAGTTGATTAAGTGGGTTAACCAAGCTTTATTTTGTTCCGGCTTAATTAGGTTAGAACCTGCATGCACATTTTCAGGGCTATAAACGTCTAGAGTTCTGAAAATGCAATGCGCCATTGACATTAACATGTATTTATGCTCGTTCCTTGTCTTTTGATTATGTAATTGGAGCTTTCTCTGTCGCGTTCAATGCTGTGACTCTAACATAAAAAAACGACTGGGTGATAGCAGTTTTAATGTCGTTGTGCAAATGTCAGGTGACAATAAATTGATTGATCAATTAAACCAGTCATCAAATAACGACTTAAATGTGTAATTAGACATTTAAAATTGCAAACCAAATGCACAAATGACTCAGTCGACATTCAGCCGCAGAATAAAATGGTTTTCTGTTGAATTGTATAATTTTTATGAAGTAAATGTCCTATAATGGTTACTCTTTTTTTTTTTTTTTTGACAAATCCTACTTAAACATTTTTATTAGATTATAACTGAAGGTGTTGATTCTGTAACCCCCTCATCTTGTTCCTCCTGTGTTGATGTAAATAACACCCAGAACAGTAAGCAGGCAGGCTTTTAAGGGCTCCAAAGGATAAATCTGCTGAATAAAACCTAAGAACAGTCATGATCTTAAAGTTTCTGTGTTGCAGCTGGAATATAAGTTTGGAGCCAGCTTTAAGTGGTTTAGCAACAGCGCTAAACATGAGCTTGCCAGCAAGCTGAACTTCCTGCATGGCTCTGAGAGTTTAGTTGCTATGAACGGCTCATAGGAGGAAGTCTGCCAGTTGTAACAACAGGTAGGAAAAAGGAGAAAACAGATGATGTCACAGGGTCCTATTTATTCATGAGAATATTACAATTTCTGTTCACGCAGGGCAAGTTGGTTCCAGGGCATGTTTGTTTTGGTTAGAACATAATGAATTTCAGGGTTTTTAAACTGTGAAACTAACATGACTTGTCAGAATTGTTGAGTATAATCTACTTAAAATGAAATACATAATTGTCAAATAGTCATAATAGTGTAAAAAAATGCATAATAGACAATAATAGTCAGACCAAGTCTAATGTAGATGGGCAATTTGTTTTATGTTGTATACCCCAGTCTGTATGTACAACATGCCTGCAGCTATTATAAAAGTTTTACATGTGCAGTTGTGTGTGCACTTGCATAGTCCAGTGTATTCCTCCAGTACATTTTATTCCACATAATGAAAATAAAACTTCCCTATCATCCTCCTGAAATCTGACTCTGTGCAATGATCATAAATCAAAAATAATCTGAGATCAGATTCTGCAAACATAGCCTGCTGTCATAATATTTAGACATTATGTAAGATGAAATAAAAACGGTGAAACATGTGGAACTATTTGCAGATATTTGGGCTTTACATTCAAGATCCTATTAATACCAAACGCTCCGAAGTGAAACAGTAGAAATAACAGTTTATAGGGAAGCCTGATGTTTATATGCATTTTTGAGGACATGCCTGATGTCCTTTTGCTGTTAAATTAAATCATTTTTAGGGATTTGTTTGAAAGCAAATCTAATAAAAGTGGCAGTAAGCGGTGAGCTGGAAACAATCACATTAGTTGTTTATTTTTTGTTATGGTTACATAGAAGTGCGGAAATATGTATCACTGGTCTAAAATATACAGCAGGTTTTTATTATTATTAGTATTTTATATTGGTTTAAAACTGTTTCTAACGTTTTTATTTTACAATCATAAGTCGGAAAAAGTGCTTTACGGTTTAGATTTTCTTTCTATTGTTTTACTTTTTGCTTCTAATGTCTAACATCATTAAAATCACGAACAAAAACCTTTCAATGTAAAAAAAAATGCTTTATGTTTGTTTCTCTTATTTTTATTTAGCTAATTATTTTTCTGACTTTTTTCCAGAGAGTTCAGTCGCAGCGCTTCATAAACATTTCCAGGCCTTCAGATGTTTTCACTCTGACTCAGACTTACAGGCTGCGTGAATAAGTCACTGAGTTACAGGGGAAAATGCTTTGGATTGGGAATAATTTCCAAACGCATGACAATCCAGGAGGCTCCAGCATTAACAACTCACCAGCTCCCGTTTCCTTTTCAAATCCCGTGTTTCAAATTTCTTAATCTCGGCCTTGAAGCCCTCCGTCTCGCCGGAGTCTTTGGCCAGCACGTCCATCAGATACGCGATGTAACTGGTCGCCAGGCGCAGAGTTTTGATTTTGGACAGTTTGGTGTCTGCGGGGACGTTGGGAATACACTCCCGGAGCTCAGCGAAAGCCGTGTTGATGCTCTCCGTCCTGCGGCGCTCCTTCTTCGGCCCGGACGCCCTTCTCTTCCCCATGCCCGGCTGCAGACCCTCGAGCCGGCCATCGTGCGTCGCTCCGTGCGCGCCCAGCTCCGCGGACGGCGTGTAGGGCGCCTGGATCTGGAAGTCGGCGGGCACCTCGCCGTGGTTCACCACCCAGCTCTGGAAGTACGGCGCGTCCTGGTGGCACCGCTGGACGAACGGGAAAGGTTCGTGCATCAGATGGTGGTGGTGGTGATGCTGGTAGCCCCCGATGAGGTTCATGCTGAGCCGGGAAGAAAACGCGCTCGTTCGCACCTCCCCAAAACCGTCTCTGCTCGTGGATCACCGCCGAACAGAACTCATTCGAAACTTAATCGAGGACTCTCCTAAATTCATCCACAAGTAAAACCACCGAGACTCTGTTTATTTCACATGATCCTCATTATTAAAGTAGTTCAGCCTTTAAAAAAAAAAAAATCATTCCAGGGAGGAAATCTTAACGATGCGCCGCAGTCCCACTGAACTCTCTCTCTCTCTCTCTTTATCTCTCTCTCTCTTTCTCTCTCTCTCTCCGAAGAGGACACAGTGATCTGCAGAAGAAATTTGACCCAGATGAAGGTGTGAGGCCCCAGGTTTATATGAGCTGGATGTGAGCGTGAGAAAGAGGCAACCAATGGAGGAGATGGGAGGAGAGTTTGGAGAGGTTTGGAATAACATGGTGCCAGAATATCACGGCGCCAGAATGCAGGCACCAAACATCTGCCTCCTTGGCACCAGGTACACACGAGCAGGAACGAAGTCTGATTTCACGTCTTTTTGTTTTCTCATTGACATTTTTGATCACGCACATAAATTTACGCACCGTCTACATGGGCGCGCGCACTGTTTCAAGTAAAGGATGGTGGAGCACTCTTAGACTTTTTCTTTCTTCCTTCATGCTTCTATCGAATATTTATGCATACAGGATGGATATATTTTCTCAAAATTACGCACAAGTGGTCGTTAAATACATGTTAAGTAATAGCAGTATTATTTATATTTGCAATTTTTTATTATTACTAAATTCTGATAAATCGTTTTTTTCATGCTTGCATCTGATATTTCAAATACGAAAAGACGTTTGTTTAATTTTTAATCAACACAGTAATATTAAAGGCGAACAAGGTATTTTGATGACATTTATTTAAAGCGAGCAGATCTATTTATTTATTCATGTATTTTACCCGCCTTTGAGAATACTTTTTTAAACCATATGCTTTCGCTTTACGTTATATCAATATTTCTCAATTTAAAGTACTTGTAACGAATATTTCTGTTCCCTTTTTTTGTCTGTTAGTTTGGGTATTATTTGTTCATTTCTGTATTTCGCTACTTTTAATAAAAGCTCAAAGGTTTTTTATATTTAATGATTATTTTTTCACCGAAATTCATCATTCTAATCACCATTTTCAACGTTAGAAACCGCGAAAAAACGTTATGTGGTAATAAAAATACATTATTATTATTATTATTATTATTATTATTATTATTACTTTTCAGTTTTGAGAACATGAAGAGAATAAGAAACGATCTGCGGCCTTAGGCTTTCTCTCGCCTCAGCTGCCCTCGCACCTTAAACACATCATCTTATCGCCATCGCCCCCAAAAACATTATCCCATTACATTACGTGACCTTGACGCTATTTGGAAACCATTTACGGCGGCGTCTTATCTAAATACCGCCATAAATCAGGAGGTGTCACCCTGCTGCTGGGGCACAAGTAACTATTCCATAAAAGCTCTCCTGGCCTCTGCGCACTGTTTACAGCGCGCCCTGTTTGCGCATATTTCACCGTTCCAATAAATAATCCGCCCGTCCCATGTTTCACACGAAGATGGAGAGGCCGGCACGGAGATCCTCTAAGCTTCTCAAAAGCCACAAATCTCGGCGTTTCCTTCGGCGTTTCTAACACCAACCTGTACACTTATTAAGACGCACAACGCGTATGAAAGCGTTTGGAGCCAGAGGCCTGGTATAAAGCAGCCTCGTCCATTTGAAGCAATTTAACTTTTCAGCCAGACACCCTAAAAGCTGATATGCACACACACACACACACACACACACACACACCACACACACATATATATATATATATATATATATATATATATATATATATATATATATATATATATATATATAATTTCTTAAAATGAGAACTGCTCAAAAGGGACAAAACATGCATACAAAACGTGAAAAGGTAGAAGTTCCAAATAACAAACGAAGCAATGTATCCATTTATACATTTCAGCTCAGTTTAAGGTTCCTTGCTACTTTTCTTTCATTAGATGCAGCTTTCAAGATAAATTTTAAGATGAATTTTCCCGATTTTTCTGCAAAGATCAAAGTTCTATTTTACACTTTTCTGATGTCACATTAAAATGCTTCTCAAATGACTAAATGTTGAAATGAATGTGCAATTCGGCAAAACTAAAATGAACATATAAAAAATATTACATTTTTTTTTTTTAAAAAAATAAATGCTGCTTTTTGAGACGCACAAACCAAAACTCTGTCCTCCATGAATGCATGCATCCCTGCATGACACATGTGCAAACGTTGATGCTGCATCTGAGCAGAATGAAGACACCCCGTCCTCTCCTGACCAGTTTGAATGTTGCCTTCGCTGTCAGTCTGAAGAAGCCCATGCAGCCCCCAGAAAGCAAACCTGACACTGTTGATTAAGACGTCCACTATGCAGGGATGAAATACAACCCTGCCTTTATGCACCCAGCCCCCTCTTCATCCCTGCTTCACTTTCTGCTTTTTCTTTTTCGGCCCAAGTTCTTCCTCTGTGTGCATCTCTAACCAGCACTTTCGTCTTTCTTGTTTTCTTCCCCTTAGCCTGCTATCAGGTGTTGAAAGACCTGAGCAGCAGTAATAGGCTTTTCATATTTTCTGGGCATTCAGACCCAACGAGCCCCTTCCCATCTCTCGGCCTGCAGGCTGCTGCTGCCGCTCTGCCAGGGGAAACATCCAAAATAGGTCACAGAGAGCCATCTTGGCCCTGTTCTGGATTCTCCTCATAATTGTTTGTGTCATCGTGCCGATTTTTCAATAGACACTGCTTCCCCTCCTCTTCAGAGTGCTTACCCTCGAGTCCACATTTCCAAACAAATATCCCCCCTCTCTCTCTGATTCACGGTCAAAACGGAAAATGCTTCAGAGCTCCCTCGGCCTGTACTGTATATCATGCCGAGGCTTTTAAATATGTCCAACTCTGTCGTGCATCGAAGGAAAACTGGCAGAGCAAATGAAAACTTCACCGGTTCAATTGGACATGACGGCTTACTTCTCATTTTGGGAAATGTGGGCAATCTGGGGCATGGCATGGCAGGCGAGGAGCTCCCCAAGGACCCAGAAGCTGACGGAAGAGGTAACAGGCAGACCTGGGTGGCTGGACCAGGTCCAAAAGATGCAAAAAAAAAAAAAAAGAGAGACCATTTTGAAAGGTTCATTCAGTTTCTTCTTGCATAAAAGGCTGGACTGAGCTTAAATATGATCAGGAGGACCGATCGGAGTCACTGCAAATAGTTCTTTTACTACCGACATTAAGCCAAAACATACATTCATATGAAGCCAGAGAACAACTCAACAGTGCATCTAAAAGGCATCAAGAATATCAAGAATCACAAAACGAACCGATGGTACGTGCATGTCCACATGAAACAAAGCTTAACATCAGGATAAAATGAGATAATGCTGGAAAGAAAGAATGAAACCCCTGCTCCAAAACCGAAGCCTTCCAACATGACTGAAATCTGGCAGCTTCCCACAAGGATGAGCCAGATGATTTCTGTTGGGAACATGTGCTGTCAGATGAGACAAAGACTGGATTATATATAACAGGAAGCCTGGTAGACTCAGTGATGAGTGCCTTTTAAACCCTAAGAACTGTCAAGCAGGGCGGTGGCAGTGTCATGCTGTGGGTCTGCCTTGCTACTTAGGGTTCTGATAGATTTTATAAATGAAATGCAATAACGGAGGAGAGTAAAATAGGAGAACCACCTCCAGAATCTTCAGCATCGCCTCAGTTTTGCAGTTAAAGAACTGAAACTTGGTTCCAACAGGACAATAATCCCAAATACACGTGAAAACTGAGCATTTTAAATGCATGCAAGTATAAACTGACGAATATTTAAACTGCTGCACCGGTCAGCCCGATGTCTGAAACCCTGTTAGAATATCCTGAGGGATATTTGTCCAAATATTAGTGGGTATGTATTCATATTTTTACATACATAGATATATGTATATAAATGGCTCAGCTCGACATGTTCATAAGATTGATACTGTCTATTATTATTCTCTCAGGCTTGTGACCAACCGTAAGGATGGCCAAGCTGGGACATTGGTATACTTTTATTTATGAGGCCACATCTGGGCCGCTGCCCTCCTACATCCGTGATTTGATCACACGGAGAAGCCTGGATTCTAACTCTTTACGTTTAAAAGATCATTTGTTGATTTCTGTTTCATTTGCCCGCACAGAACGGCAGTCTCCGATGAACATGTTGCAAAAAGCCCAGAAATGAACTGAACTTATTTCACTGAGTACTTTTAAGTCCAGACCGAGAGCACTAGAGATGACTTCTTAGATTGTGACAGTTTTTTTTTTTCTTAAATTGTATGGTATTTTAATTGCATAATCTAACTGTAATTGCTGTTTAACTTGCTGCCTCTTGGCCAGGACTCCCTTGTAAAAGAGGTTCTTAATTTCAGTGGAACTGTCCTGGTTAAACAAAAGCTAAATTAAAAAAATAAAAAGATAAAAAACTGTGTCAAAACTACATACACAGAAAGACATATGATGTTTGTTTCTCACTGTCTGATTTAACTTGTTTTGGGTTTGGTGAGGATTACTAAATAATTTCTATCTGATAAATCTGAGAATAACAAAGCTTTTACAGAATTCTTTGTACTTTCTTCAGATTCAGAAGCAACTTCTTAGGATTTAGTAAATGTAACTTTTAAACTTTATAACCTGGGTGAAACTGTGAGCATCTCCCACAAGCTTCTCACCATAGTTTGCTGGAAGTTTGCCCAATTCCTCCTGACAATACTGTCGTTAACGGGTCCGGTTTGTGGCACAAACCCTTTTAGCCCCACCCACAATCTTTCTACGGAGCTGAGATCGGAGCTCTGTGATGTCTGCTCCAAGCATTTGCTTTATTGACCTATTTATAGGTCAATAAAGCAAATGATGCGGCGCACCATAAAGTTTACTTTATTAAGCTATTTATTGCTAATTGGGTGGTATGCTTAAGGTCATTAGCCATGTTTCCATCCAAGTTTCATATGAATTTTGAGCAAACTTCTAAAATGTCGCAAAAAAAAGAACAAAAAAAAGAAACGCTGATCAGGCATGTGAGGTAAATGTTTAAGTCAAAAGTCACCTCAAGCAAGAGTAAATTTTATTTTTGCGAAATTCAGAGTTAATTTGAAGTTTCCATCAACCTTTTCTAATGAGAAAAATGTATGAAGATGCAACTATAGTCCTTTTGGAAGACTCATTTGTGGCCAAGCTTTAGTTCCTGGCTGATATCTTGGGAATTTGCCCCTGTATTTACATTTAATGTCCTTTCCTAATGATCTGTCATGTGAAGGGTCCCAATCATATTGGGGCAAAACCATCCCATAACATGATGCGTCCACCCCTGTACTTTACACTTTAGAGGGTCTGTAAGTTTCCCTCTGTTTCTTCCAAGCGTAACATCAGTGATCATGGTCAAATACTCCAGATTTGGTTTAATTAGAACTGAGGACATATCTCCACAAGGTTAGGGTCTTTGTCCCTGAATGTATTTGCAAATTATACTCTTTTGTCTGTCCCAGAGTGGCTTTTAGCCCACTATGTCCAGGAGCACACATCTAGCATCTTCTCCAGGCATTTTAAGTTGATTCTGAAGTTGACACACACATAATTCACACAAAACACAAAAACATGTAACCCTCTGGGACACAGAAGCTATCGCAGGGAGGCTGATGTATCCTTTGTGTGCTTCCTGGAAACTATATGGTGTATTATTCAATAGATGGACATGGCGCCTTTGGGCATCTAGGAATTCTACCCAAGGATGAACCATAATCGACGAGGTCTAAATTCCTCTTCCCAACATGCTGACGTAGTTCTTATATGACGTCCTGCAGAGAAGCTAGTGTTAGAGGTGTTACCTTAAGCTGCGTCATCAGGTGTGGCTTCAACTCACTTTGTGAATTAACCTACCAGATGCTGACAAAGCAAAGACAACGCAACGTGTTTAAAGGTAAAACAAGGTTGGTGTAACTTACAAATTTAAAGGAAGGTATCATTTTTTTAACAGCTCTCCCTCATTATTCTGTCATTAAGCAAATATACATTATTTTTGCTATTTTTAACTGACCTCAAACTTGAAAAGCTTAGCCTGATTTATTCTGAGAAAGCGAGAGAATTAGAAATTTGTTTTTTTTTAATAGTAAGTGTTAACATCTGGTTTCAGCTGTAACTATTGACCCTGTGGGATTTAGAGACAATCCACAATAACTTTAACATTGTTCCCCCAAATCTTGTTTTTACACGCCATTAAAGTTTTATGATCAGCCCAAACAATAAGAAAATCCCTGCAGTTCACACGAGAAAAGCATCAAATTTGTCCCTATATAGATATTTTGTCTTATTGATGAAAATCTTTCTTTTAAGCCCTATATTTATAAAAAAAAATCAATGAAAACGGGGATTGTTTTGCAGAATTAAGTAATGTTTTTCATTAAACATGAAAAAAACAGCTAAATGCTATTCTTTTCCCCCTCCCCCCAGTGATCACAGCGATATTATTTATTATATTTATTTTTAGATTTATTTATTTATTATTATTTTATTATTATATTATATTTCCACTTGGTTAAAATGACAACAGGACTGGAAGTTGTGCAGCTTGAATCAACTGGACTAAAACAACTATTGCCAGCGTCTCCTGGTTTTATTTCACTTATTTTCTTAAACAGATTGTTTTGGCTGTTTGTTAATTAGTATTTTTGTGTAAAACGTTTTTCCTTTTTAAAAAGAAGATGCCGTTTCTCAGTGAGAGCTACCCATACAAATGGAGAAAGAAAGAAAGCAACAACAAGAAGAAATCTTGCTCCATCATGCAGATTGAGAGTCTCCTGTACCGTCTGCTCATATCAGCTTCAGTCTGAAGAGCTGAGATAAAAACTCTGCTGGAATCCTTCTCTGATCTGAATGAAGCTTCCCTGCAGCCATCTGTCTCTGTAGGATGTAGTCAAGTCATTCACACCAAGGTTTTACACGCTAAAACTTGGATACATGTCATTCTGGTCTCATGGAATAGGTTTCTATTGCAGTAAATGTGTAAAACTTTGTCCCTGTGGCATCTTGTGGCGCTACGCTCTTAAGCTTACGCATTCCAACCCCTCAACAGGCTCGGATAGATCCAAATGTGCTTCGAAATGCTTAAAATACTTATATGCGTCAATTTCAAATTATTAGGAAAATACTAACATGAACATTCTGCACTGGGGCCAATATTCTTTCTTCTGTATATGGTACGTCTTCTGCACATTTTGATGGACATTTGTTATTACTTACAGTATATGCAGATGATATTTAATTATAGTGTACATTTCCTTCAAGCTTCACTGGGTTTCTAAGTTGTGGAAATCAGCAGTATTTCACAACAGATATCGTTTCCTACTAAGTTTATTCGTATTTTAATAGTTTTTGAAACATTGCAAAGTTGTTCTTGGTTGTGTCAAGGTCAGAACTAGAAATTGTTATAAACTTATATTTCTTATTTCCTGACTATTGTAATTCACTATTGACCTGTCCAAATAAACCAGCTGTGAAGTAGTTGCCTTTTGTTCAAAACATTTGAGCAAGATTAGCTTCCTATCCAGTTTAGCAAAAGATCCTGTTTGTAGTTTACATAACTCTAAATGGACAAGCATATGTTGATATATGTTGATATATTTATCACTTTATGTATGTGGATTTTTACATGAATTGGGCTTAGATAATTCTAGAGGTCCTGTGATCAGGACTGCTGTTTTAAAGTGCAGCATTTTACCATTTTACATCTGTAAAGTAAATTTTACTGACTTAAACTGTTATGGTTTTATTGTTCACCATTTAAACAGACCATTTAGTTTTACTGCTAAGTCAACCACAGCTTTTTGTTTTTGAGCTGACTTTTTTCCATGTCTGAAACTACGTTTGTCCTAAATTTAATTCCCATCTGTCATTTGTCCACTGATGTGATTGTTGTCTCCACGCGCGTCTGTTCACTGATCGTCGGCGTTTCAGAGCTCCAGAAACTCTCCTCTAAACCGGGGCAATTCTGCCCGTCCTCAGCCAATAAAGATAAGAGCAGGAGGGCTGGAATGTGGAGCAGGGAGGCGACAGTGATGAGCTGAAAGGACACAAAACTGCCACAAAGCCCAGAACCAAATCAATGCTTCTTTTTTTTTTTGCTATTTTAATTGGACCAATCTTTAAACTATGCAAGCACCTCATGATTGCTTTTGCACAAGAAGATAAAATATCTTGCAAAGGAACTTATTCCCCTCTTGAGGTTTTTCACAATTTGCAGCATTACTGTCACAAACAGGAATTTAAAAGGGTTCATGCAGTAGACTAAAACAACAACCACATAACGGTGATGGAAAAATAAATGATATATGATTGTTATAAGGTGTGGTTTTCATATGTATCCAGCGCCGTCCTAAGGTTTTACTTTGTACAACCTGCTTCTCTGCAATCATAGCTGCAAGTCTTTTAGGATATGTCTCAACCAGATAGAAAGTGAGATGTTTTCCTGTTCTTTACAAAGTTGTTTGAGCTCACTCATTGCATGAAGAGTGTCTGCAAAGAGCAATTTTTAGGTCTTGACACATGAATCTCAATTCCATTTAGGGCAACGTGCCACCACCATGTTTACAGGGGAACATAGGGAATTCAGGGTGACGTCCAAAGATAGGTTTTAACCAATCATTGCATTTTGGATGCAAGCCAAAAAGTTAAATTTTGTTCTTATGATCTGTCTGACCAATGCATATTAATTCACAGCGCCCCCTACATGGCTTGAATCAAACTGCAAATGCAACTTGTTTTGTCCTTGCATAAGATTCACATTTGTAGAGTGCAAGGCTCAAAGTTGTCCCATTGATAGATTCCCCCACTTAAGCTCCCCCAGAGTTAATAATCTCCTTTTTTTCAACATAGTACAGAAGTCATTTACATGTTCTAGCCGCATTGTTCAGGACAATATTGATGAAAAAGAAAGATTTAAACAAGAAAAACAATAGAAAGCTGTGAATTGCACTATTTAACGTGTGTGTTGTTTTTGTGGTTGATGAGGACCCACATGCATAAAGTTGCTGCAGAGTTTTTAAAGATAAAACAATAAGAAAATAAATAAATGGAGACGCAGGAGGAACGGGTCATGAAGGTGAATACAGGCTGGAAAATGGAAGAATCCAGCGGATAAAAAAATGACAATTCAGGAACTTAAATACTGAGGCCCCGTCCACGCTGAGACCAGATTAGGTGTATCTGCAAAGGTATTTTGTCATTAAGGCTGTGCGTCCACACGGATACGCCGTTTTTGAGATGGTAAATTATAACTTTTTAATCTGTGTCCCAGAGTGGGTCAATTTCAAGACGCTTCATTTTTCCATGTGTGCACGTGAGCCGCATCTTTTTTTTAAACAAGGACATCGTAGCAGTGCCGCCCTCTGTAACCCGCATGCGCCTCACTCTTACAAATAACAGAGATGGCGCACATCCAGGGTTGCGGCTTTTGTTATGGCTGTTAGTAGCGTCCTCTGACTCTTCCTTTCTAACAAATTCACTCTACACAACGTGTCTAATCACCCGCCACGGTGCTGTGTTTACTTCACGAGTTGTCTGCTCGCCACATTTCCGATGTTTTTTTGCATGTTTTTTGGCAGTGTCAAAGCGTCCACAATGGGCCCAGCATACCTTTTCTTATTCGTTTATGAAAATTAACCGTGTTTGTCTCCGTGTAGAAAAGGCATTAAGCAGGGTTGGGATATGACACTTAATAGAGGTGTGAGTAATCCGGGGAAAATGTGGAATGTTAATCTTAAACTTTCTAAGTGAGATGAGACCCTTCAAATGAAAATGGTTTAGGAGCCGATTCCAAAGGTTTGAAGCGGGACATTTAAATATTTTCCCTAAACGAGTTCAAGGACACATTTCAGGAGAGTAGGGGATCCAGTCTTGGAAGAATGTGGGTTTGTGAGACTGAATGAAGAAGGACCAGAACAGCTTTATAGATAATAAAAGATTGTTTATTGGCACATAAACCGACTTGTCCTACTGTTTCATTTGTGCAAATTGCACTTGGAATCACTTCAAAGTGATTCCACATACTAAAAAAAGCCCAAACAATAAGAAAATCCCTGCAGTTCACACTAGAAACATATCGAATTTGTCCCTATATAAATATAATGGGTTTTATTGATGAAAATCTTTCTTTTACACCCCATATTTATAATTTTTTTTTAAATTAAAACAGGATTTTTTTTTGCAGAATTCAGTAATCTTTTTCATCAAACATGAAAAAAAAAAACGGTTTAATGCCACCCTTTTACCTCCCAGTGATGACACGGTTTAGCTATGTGTGAACGAGACACAATGAATCTGAAGGACAATGAAAAGAGGAAAAAAGAAGCTATCAAACCGAAGGGAACAATCTAATAGGGATCTAATAAAAACAAATTAAAGTACAAAGAACTCAAGAATAAACTAGAAAGCGAAACACCAATAATGAACTAAATAAAACCATATCAGTAAGGAAAGTATGAAAATACACACAAAAGAAGACCGAAGGCCAAAGCCCAAAAACATGGATATTGTGACATTATCAGCGAATTGAAAAGGGAAAAATAAGTTTAACAGGCTGGTATATTAAATAATATTTGTTGTGCTAGAAGTATAGGAAGTTAAATTAGTTTGTTTACATTTATAAAAAGAAAATGATGCAGATTCTTAAATTTGACAGGATGAGATAGTTTGATGTTGTATTTTATTCATTGCATAGTTTCTTATAAAATAATATTACTCTTCTATGTAAAAAGTAAAGGTCATGATTGTAATGTTTCCTTAAAACATTTTTTTTAATACAAAACAACTACAATAAAACCTCTTATTTTATCTGAAAGGAACCCCACGTTTTACCAAACCTCCCCCTCTACGCTGAGTCGGACCCACGTGCTCCGGGCTCCCAGACCACCGGCGGGTCGGGCTCTATTGCTTTGACTGCAGCAGCAGATTTAACAGAGAGGGGGCTGCTCTGTGTCAGACACCCCCAAAGGGTTTCAGCAGGGCTGACAGTCAAAACACGAGCAAAAAAGGTTTGACCCGAGAAATCCCGAGGTTGAGACGGGTTCAGGGACCCACTTCTCTAAAATCTGCTCCAGTTTTCCAGGGCCAAACCCAGAAGGAAGCGACATCCTTTCTCCAGGACGATGTTGTTAGTATCCATTTAAGATCAGATACACCATCCAAGTCCAAGGTGCACATTTCTTAATCTTTGTTTTTTGTTGTTGTTATTTTGTCCTTTTATATCTATTTTTTGGGAGTTTGTCTCTGTTTTAGGACCACTTCTTCTGCTTGGATTTGGCAGATTACAAAAAAAAAAAAAAAATCACCAAATTCACCAGATTTAATGTGAATTAACTGAAACGACAATGAATGTACTCAGTAGTGAAAGTTGCATGGAGAAATATGCTGTTAATCATCATATTCAGTTGTAGTCATGCAACAGATGAAGTTATTTGGTGCCTCTGATTTAGTTTTGTTGAAGATCAGTTCCCTTTTAGGAGAGTGTCGTTTTTTCCCATTATTTCTCATTTTAGACACATTTTTTTACCTTAGATGTTTTTTTTTTAAATAGAAGGAAATAAATGTTGCATAGGGTAATGGTCCCATTGTGTTTGGGTCATTGTGCTTGTGAGCCTAATTACACCACAGGCTCCTACTGGTAAAGGCAGCTAGTTAAAGTCCCTCCTTGTCCATTCATACCCTCCGCTTCACTCTCCTGCTCATTAAAACAGCGAATAGGCCACAGATGTGGAGTCAGCCATTAGTTTCTACCTGGAAGGGGGTTTGGGTGGGAGAGGTGACATTAAGGAAGTTAAACATCAGGCCAAGAGCTTGGCTTCCTCCGCTGAGGCCACCCAGGCTAGAAATGTCTGGGTCTGACCTAAGGCTGTTTTGTCTTACCTGCTCCAGGTGGAGAAACACACTTCTTCAAGGGAATTTTTTTTTTTTTTTTTTTTTTTTTTTCCCAGTTTATGGATCCAGTTATTCTGCTGGTTTTGTTTTTACAGTCTATGGCAAGCAACCAAATCATTCAAACCTGGTTCTTTCTGAAAAGTGTTACCTCCAGTCTGCAAAAAACATGGAAATTAAAAATGTAGGATCAAGTTATTAGGAATTCTCAGGTTTGGTCTGGTACACCAGTTTTTGTGTTATTTATCCACATTTTTTTGATCATCAAAAAGCTGAAGGATCCAGTAACCCAGTTAACTTAACGGTGCAGATGAGCTGTTTCGCAGCTTTAGCTCTTATGACCAAAGGACACAGTTCCTGTTAAAGTCCAAGTGGAGTTTAACAAGTGCTACATGTTTGCGTTTGTGATGGTAGGACAAAAAAAATGCTTTTTTTTTTTTTGGTCGCACGCCTCCCAGAGAACCAGTTGTTATGGACAGATTTGAATGCTTGTCAGGCAGACTTATGATGTTGAGACCTTTGCTGCAGTTTTGAGAGCTTTGGAGACCAAGTTGTTTCAAACTGTATGATTATTGCTCTGACCGTAGATATGTAAAATTACAGGTAGAAGTTTAATTTTCTATTTTTAATTTTGTGATTTCAGCCTGATGGAGATCTGCTTTGTTTGCAGGGCATGTTCACTTATTGTTCCCATTTTTAGTAGCTTGAGCAAAGTAGGTTTCCGTGTCAAATCATATCCATGTAGCAGGACAACAGGAAATCTGTGATTAATAACTGAATGTATTTCTTTTTTTTCTTTTCTTTTTTTTTTTTTTTACAACTGTTTACTGCTTTCTTTTACTTGTTACTTTAAGTTTACATATTTGTACTTTTGTGTTTGGCTAAACTTTCTCCGGAAGAAAGTTTTATTTTTTCCTTCCCTCTTTTTTTTCCTTCTTGGTGATGGAATAGTTAATAAATTAATGAAAAGTCTCAGATTTTAACCAGGCTGGGATTTTTTTTTTTTTTTTGGAACAACACCTTCAAAAGTTCAAGCGTGCAATGTTTTCATATTCTCAAGCCCTCTTTGCCAAAACTCCAGCTTCCTCTCATCGTCTAAAATCTCTCCGCTGATGACAAGTTAATGACTCGCCGTGCGAGGTGATTTAAAGTGGGAGTGCAGATCCAAAAACATCTTTTCTACTTCTTTTTATTAAAATCTAGCTTGGGTGTTGCTTCAGCAAGAACAACGATGTCTATGAACACCTGGGATGGACCAGCTACAACTCAAGATGGCGTCCATCTCCGGTGCTTTTGGAACTTGTATGTTTTGGGAAGGAAGTCAGAGAAATCCCATGTAGATTTATTGACATGGTACCAAATATACGTTACATAAAAAGTGGAAAAAGGTTTGAAATCATTTCTCATTTGTTATGTAACAAAAACCTGACTGACTCCCGTAAGGCTGATGCTCTTGGTCCCAAACGCAGGAAGCTGAATAAGCAAATTCGTTTCATTTAGTGCATAAACACCTCCTACTCCTAGACTATGTATATCTAGCAGTGGAAATCCAAATGTGAACACCCAGCCATGTTTTTATCTTCAGTGGAAATTTGTTAGTGAAAAATAAACTCTTCTTGATTGCATCTTTGCATAACTCACACCATGATTTCATAACAGCAGCAGGAACTATTTTTATATAAACTCTCAAGGAAACACTTGCGGTAGTTCATGTGCGACAACAGAGGTTAACTACGATATTTGTATTTTAATGGAAGTGAGAGAAAATTGGAATTGCTTTGATTAATGTGATGCAAAATAACATAAAAGTTAAAATTGTGCATCTTCAATCAAACCTGTTAAACATCAACAAATGTTACATTGATCAAATTAGATTAAAAACTGTTATGATGTAATTATAACAGGTAATATGAGGTAATTATGTTTGTAGTTACATAGACCTACAATCAAATCAGTTTTTCTAGCTAACACATAACTTCATTGATCTTATTACTGAGCTGTAACAAGAGGTACTACCAGTCCTTCCCCCACTTTCTGAGTTATGGTTCTAGCTTAAGTAGGTGTTCATAAATTAGACTTTCATGAACATGAAACATCAAACATCAAACAAATCTAGGTCTAGTAAAAAAACGAGAGTAGATTCACACAAAGTTTACCTCACTAGTAGCTGCAGTGCTGAAATACTTTATTGGAGTCTTTTCATGCAGGGTTGAGCTCTCAGTTGGTTCTTCATGATTAGGGGTTGACTTTTTGTTCTTATGAACACTTAACCGGCCTTCTGTAACACGTCGAGGGTAATTTTGTGTCATTTTCACGCTAACGTAATATTACATATTTAGCAGGTCTGCGACTTTGCTGATTCTCAAACAGCAGCTGTTACTCTATAAAAAGTAATTAAGCTCACTGTCTGCAACTTCAGTTTTATTTTATTTTATTTGCATACACAGATCTCAGTTTAGTCCTAACCCTAAATACACATATGTCTTGTAGCAAATAGTGTATCTAAAAGAAAAAAAGTACTCTTTAGTGATATACTGCTGCCTTGTTCGGTAGTTTTACTTTAACTCTTCTCTTGATTTCAGTGCAGCTTGGCCCGATTTCACTCGGTTCGTCTCACCTCTAACTGTCTCCTATCTATAAAGATCCTTAAATAGCCCCCCAGCTCTGTGTCCTAGCTGGCATCGGGCCTCATGATAGTGTCAGATCGCCCCGAGGAATGCAACGACAAGCTCTCACACTCAGATTGGATGCTTATCACGTCAGCGGGAGCTCTCATTGGATGCTTATCAAAAAAACAAAGCCTGTTGTTGGGTGCCGGAATGACCTTTACAGTATCAGGCGTGGGAATGCCATCGCAGGGACTGGACTTTCCCTGATGTTCTTTAACACCTTGAGGGTTAATCGCCAGACCCTTAAACGGAACATGTGCTGTGACGTCACTGAGAATGTTTACGTCGCCGTGATAGGCTGTGAAAGGTTGATGTCCAGTTTGTGCAGTTGCAGGGATTCAGCAACTCCCAGATTCTTCCACGAAGCCCTCTTGAACATTTGGAAGGTCATTTAGGCCTTAATACACAGATAAATGTTAAATTCCATGTCCATAAAAGCCCTACAATCTGCAGTTAAATGTGAGGGAAAAGAATTATCAAAGTTTTCTGCTATTTCTGCTCTTAGGAGTTTTCAGGCTTGTCGTATGTAGAGTTCTGCAGCTATTTAACATAAACTATCATGTTGCAAAACAGAATGACCGCAAAGTTGCCAGGATCAGTACTGTGCAAGTTCACCGTTAATGAAAACTAATTTCTAAAGTTTAAGCCTAATTAGTTTGTGTTTAAGAATCAGAATTAAAAGCACAGTACCTAGATGATTTAGTTCATATTCATTAAATTATCCATCCATTGTCCACCGCTGCCTATCCTTGTAGGCTCACAGGGGGGTGGGGTTCTGGTGTCTATTCACAGCAGCAACGGGGTAGGAGGTGAGGTACACCCTGAGCACTTTGCCATTCCAACACAGAAACACACAGAAAAAACAATCTACTCACATCTCAGGACGGTTGGAGAGATCAACCCAGCATGCGTATTTTTGGATAGTAGGAGAAGGTGGAGTATTCTATCACATCCCTTGCATGAATGGGGTAAACATACAAACTTCATGCAAAAGACAAAAAAAAAACTGCAGCAAAGTGGGAGAAGTAGTTGCTACTCAATGCGAAGGTCCTTCGATTCCAGCTTCCTGCTGTCACATCGATGTATCCCTGGGCGAAGCACTTAACCCGTAACTGCCGACCGATCTGGTTCTTCTGTGTATGAATGTGTGCGTGTTTGTAAGTGCAACCGGTTTATTGTTGCTCTAGTGTAAAGTGCTTAGAGTTGTCAGTATGACAAGAAATCCACCTCACCGACTGAGTGAATTTAACATTCAAAAAAGACCCCCAGGCTGGGATTCAATCTCTAGACCTGCTTGCTCCAAGGCAACATTGTTAACAACTGTGCCGTATTCAGCCTTTTGTCATAAAATTTTAATAAAATATAGTTTTTGAAAGTAAATTTATATATTTTGAAGATTCATGTCTTGGTTGGCGGTGCAGCAGCCCTCTACAGGATTTACCAGAGACGCAGAAGCTTACAGAGACTCTGCACACCTTTGCCATCAATTCACCTAGCTAGCTAGCTAATGTCCGCTCCCTGGCTAACAAAATGGTGCTGCCTCTCAAATCTAAAACTCTGGACCTCTGCAGACCTTCTGCCCTTTGTTCTTCCCAAACTTGGCATGCTGAAGACACTCCCAGCCCGCTGATTAACGTAGCTTCAGGGTTTTTTCCATCAGACGCAGCGTCGAGCTCTCAAGGAATAAGAAAGAAGAATGAATCTACATTGACTTAAATGAAGGTTTGCATGTTGATGTCACAGTATGACAAAACACATGTTGCCATTTTTTATTGATCAAGAATGTTCTCTTAATTTGTTTTGGTTGGAGTTTAGTTTGGCTTAGTTTAATTTAGTTTAGTTTGGTCTAGTTTAGTTTAGTTTTGTTTAGGATCCTGACTAATCCCTCATATAGCATAGACTGTTGTTCCTAGGTTCCCCATCGCAAGCATTATAAGCATTAAAATCATTTCAATCAAAAATTAAAAAATACAGAAAACCTAAAAAGACAGAACAAAAACATAACTGTAAATATTTCAATGTTCAATGTTAAAAGCATATATAAAGAAGTCTACATTTCCTACATTGAGTCAACACGTAAACCTTTTAGGATCACCAATCAATGTTATTTCAGAAGCCAACATGTTCCAGTATGAAAGGCTTTGTTCATTGCTGTTTTTGTGAAGGCATTAGTTTTGGGCAGCGGTAGTGTACAAGTAACAGTAGAGGCAGTCTTAGTATTAAAATCATGTCTCTTACAGGATAGTGTGAGAAGAGGCCAAGCGGTTTATGTAACATGCAGATTTTATGTAAAAAAGGCTGCATGCTAGTCTGTCCTCTGTCCCAGACCTTCATCCATCACAGGCATTGATGCACGAAATTAACTCCAAAATCATAGCTAAATCCTAATCTTAGAGTTTTATTTTGAACTAAGTTTACTTAGTTGAACTGTAGTTTATGCAGATTTTTTTTAAGCATCTGGCCAAACAGCTGGACAGAATTCAAGGTGAAAAAAACAACTAAAGGCTGTAGTACTCATTGTCTTGTTTCAGGAAACGTAAAATGAGTATTACACCAAATTACTGTGATGTTTCTCATTTTAGTGCCAAAGTGTTTGGTCTATTATGACTTCCTGAAACTTGGCCTCTTTGACCTGGTTAATTGTCTATGTCAAAAAATGCAACATTTGAGTTTGTCTGACAGAATATTCAGAGTCCGATGCCATGTACTTTGTTTTTGAAACATTACATTTTATCCTGTTCTCAACAATTCAATCAGAAATAGGCAAAAACTCTTGTTGTAGCATCTTATTTTATTCATACAAGCTATCAGAACATACAAATCCCGTTGCATCATCTGCATATACAGAAATTTCAAGAACTACTTTTAAATAAAACACAGTTTCTTATTGCTGAGGAAACTACTCATAAAGTTGATAACTACACATCAGAGGCTCACTGAGCTCATCACAGATGTGGAGAAAATAAATAATCATCTCAACCCTGGTCATCTTATCTCAGGAGATTGTGTTACTGCAATAAAACTGCAGCATAAATTTATTTTTTAGGTTTTGACATGTTACCAGGTTGTAAGCACGTGTCTATGGGGTGCTGTAGGTGAACATGTAATCAGTGCATAACAATAGACAAATAAAATAAAAATGTGATACAAATTTGCAGATATCTCTGGTGACCGAAACCAATGATTTAGGCATTAGAGAACCAATAAAAAAAACAGCTTTTAAGATGAATAAATCTAACTTGGATGAGACTCAGACATAAACTGCTTGGATTCTAAAAGGAATATTATTAGTAATTTAAAAGAATCAGCCTTGGACCTTGCCAGCAGGATTGTTTGATTTTGACCAAACAACCGATAAACCTATTAAAAAACAAAATTTTTTTAAGGAATGTACAGTTTATCACAAATATTTATTTAGAGTGGTATTAATTAAGCCAAAAACTGCTAGCATGAACTCTATTCTAGCTTTTTTTTTTAAGTTGATTCAGAAAAGTAGAGTCTGTGCTCTATGCTTTTCACAGTTACTAAAAAAAACACTTTAAAAACTAATCAGAGGAAAGGCAATTATTGCTACTATGAATTACACTGTGGACAGAAATGACCTGTGAATTGCATGGCTGGGACATAAATCTGATCTTGAGTGGTTTGTGGCTGCCCAGGTCAGTCCTCCTGTGGGAAACGGGAGATGAGAGACTCGAGGTCAAGCTGGGATAAGCCCTGCTGGTGCCAGCGGAACCCCACTTTTCCCTGAAAGACCCTGAAACAGGGCTGACATCACTCCCGGGTCAAAGAATGGCTAAGAAAATGGCCATTTGTGTCAGTGGGCGTTGAGCCACAGAGGAGGTAATGACAGAAGTTCTCATTACCAATTTGATACATCTCAAAGGGTTTATCTGAAGTCATCATGGACTTCTTTGGTAACACAAAATTATATCTTACGGGTCAGTAGAACCTTTTCCACAGGGGAAATCATGACAGCTGTATGATTCAGAAGAAGACGAAAAAAAAAGGAACTTTTGCTCAATCCTCAAATAAGATAAACACTTTATTTCACTCTAGTCATGGAAAATATGCTTTTCTAGTGATAAAAACTGTGAGAGTAAGCATTTCTACCAGAAGGTTTAAAGGAAAATCTTTGGGGATGTTTCTCAAGAGATTCCCAATGAAACATGCAACCACTTCTTTAATTAAGTGAAAAATAATTCAGTGTTAAAACGTTGTTCCTTATCTTGTGGCTTCTTGTGAACTACTGAGGCAGCCGTGTCTGGGGCTGGGGGCTGCTTATCAGTTTTATTTACTAAAATTCTTAACAACAATTAATAGACACCCAATCAGACGGACTTATGCTGAAAAATGTTGCTGCTCAAGATGGTGCAGGCTACAACCAATGGAAATCTTTCAATTTCATCTGTTTTAAAGAAAGCTTGTATTGCACTTGAAGTTCAGCTGTATTAGTTTGCTCTCCGTTCAATTGTGGCAATTGAAAATTAAGCAGTTTGTCTTTGAAACTTAGTCCTCAACCTTCTCATTCACACCTTTTAACAACAAAATTACATTATATTGGAAACACTTTTAGTTTTTAGACTAAAAAGACTCACTCTAGCTCTTTCTTGGTTATTGTAATAAGGTAGCTCACCTTCTATTGACAAAGGGTTTTATCTTTTCATTTTTGCTGTTATAAGTGTGTGCTACAATGGCGACAGAAAAAAGAAACTCACAAATTTTTATGAAAGCAGATTAAACAATGACTTAACTTAGATAAAGACCTCATCATGGACAGTTTGTTGAAAAGCCATGCCTGCTTATATCTACGTTATAACTGAGTACCCTCATGGATCCCCAGGTGTCAGTCGTTGCTCCCCAAGTCGTCTCTGGTTAATTTAAAAAGCTGGAGCAAGAACCTTTATCAGTTCTGTGCTTCCATCTCTGTGCTTCAGCTCCTTTAGACTCACCTTTGAAAACTTAAACGGTTTCGTCTTAGCATATATCTGAGGCCTGGTGACCTTGTGTGGACCCTCTTAACCATTGGGAACAAGACAGCTCCCTCCTCCCTGTCCTCAGGTGGGATTTTGTAATTTATCCACAGTAAAAATCCTTCCATAAAATTCTTGTTTTTACCGCAATGCCTTTTGTCATTTCGGACAAAGCGCCAGTTCCAGGTATAAATACACACATCGTTGGCATAATGGTCAATCAGAATGATAAACAACTTTATTTCACCACATATGAGGGCAAAAACAAGAACTTTGACTTTGGATTGAGGCATACGATTTTTTTTTTTTTTTTTTTTTTGTAATTTGATGAATTTTTTGGGGGGAAAGTCATTAGGATTTTCCTTAATCTACACAGGTAATACACAAGTTTTAAAATGTGTGTACACTGATTTTATGTCTCTCAGTAAGCTGCTTAGAAGCCACATTTGTTGTGAGCCTTAGTAACATATGAGGCAGAAGGTATAAGGTCTTTACATTGGTTGATTTCTCTGTATTAATACGATGCACAGAGGAGGTCATGCAGACATGATCTGTCACATTTTTTATTAGTTTGAGGTTGGCAATGTAGGAAAGTCCCTTGAAAAAGTTTATATTTGTCTGCTTTATCCATTCCAAAAACAGTTAAGATGATTCTTAGGTGTGAAAGTCTTGCGATGGCTCCTCCAATCCCTGGTCCATGTGGCCAGACAGCTGAATCTTCAGCCTTTCCGATTTGAGCAACCTTGGATTGAAGGTCCTGACAGATTTAGTTTAGTCAGAGGCGCTCTCTTTGGTCAAGGACTGAAATGTAGAGTTTGATGTTCTCACAAGGACAATGATCCCAGACACACGTCAAATTCTTGCTTTTAAAAATCATTGCAGCTTTCGTTGTGTGTTTCCTCCATGGAAAAGCACAGTTACATACAACGCATCAGTAGAGAATCAGAAACTGAATATGACACCTAGTCAAATTTTAAGGGTTTTATAAACTTCAGATTAATACTTTCTTTGAGTTTATGGTTGTTTATAACTTAAAAGAGACATAATAGTTTCTAAGAGAGAGAAAAAAAAAGGCAAATATGATGCACACAACCACAAAGATGTGAAAAACAAGAAGAGGAAGACAAGAACTACGAAAATGTCACCCTAACTGTTCTGAATTTTACTTTGAACGACCGCAAAGAGATGTGAAGACAGCAAAAAGAAACCACAAGGAGATGTGAAGCGACAAAAATCATAAAACTGGAAACTGGAAATCATAAAACACTGCGACACATGAGGAGATCTATTGTCTGTGAAAGTGGTCATGCTCACAGGGCATAAGATCAGTTTTCTTTCTGTCAGATGTGTAGTTTCCAAAGAGGAAGAATATGACTTTATGTGATGAGTCAACTTTTAATTTTATATATATAAACCTATATATATATAAAAACCTGTTGCAATGATAGATTTCCTGACCGAGCCTGACGAACCGAACATGACTCAGGCTGGTCGAACAGAACTGCATGATGGGTCTGGAAGCTCGACTTGAGGCGCGATTCAGCCGCGTTCTTCACCATTTTCCCATTTCCCGGCTTTTCCGTGTCGACTTCGCTCGGCAGCTTCGTTCCTGAGGAAAAACAGACGCCTGCTCTGCTGCCGCCGCTTCCCCTCCTCCTCCTGTGCCGGCTCCCCCCCCCACCCCCACCCCTTTGCCCCATGGGCTTTTTTTATGGCAGGGCTTGTAACATGTGACCTCTGCCATGCATTAGACTGCATGTACACAACCAAACAGTGCAGAAATAAAACAAGGGCCCTTGTTTTATATATATATATATATATATATATATATATATATATATATATATATATATATATATATATATATATATATATATATATATATACTGCTTCTCAAATCTTTCTCTGAAGTCAGTCCAGCTTCTCAGACCCTTTCCGTTTTCACCAGCAATAACAGCATTTTGATTTATCCCCTGCGAAACACATCTGTACTCTAATCCAATCAAACAGCACAGTCACGGAGAGTAAGAAATCATCTTTGCCACGTGCAGACTTTGACTGGGCTCCTTTTTGATTCTGCTGCTGCCTTTTTTTTTTTTTTTTTTTTTTTTTTGTCTGCGTGACCTCCTCTGTGCATCGTCGGCCTGGCTTTCGCATTATGGACGATGACAAGCTGTAATTTGGTGTACACATTTACCTCATTTGCATGAGAAGCGTTCGCTGCCGAGCTAAAACACATTAAAGCGACGGTTATTCCCAATCTAAATAGGGGAGACCGAATTAAGAGCGCTGCTGGGAAGTGAGGGAGCAGCTCATTACGGCGGCGCAGCTTCTTGTTAAGTCTTGGCGTCCTCTGTCTCTGTCTGTACGCCACTCCCAGGTGAGTGACGTCGGTGTTTGGTTCAGCCTGCCAATTTGAATCCCGGACAGTCCCGTCAATGAAACCGCCAATATGATGGCGGATGACTTTCGGCTAAAACGACGATCTGACGACGTCCCTGAAGTCCTTTCAAAACTGGACCCAACAAACACGAAGACTTCAGCCCTACTCTGCGTATAATGAAGGTATTTTATGTTTTATGATCACTGTCTTGCAAGACCATTAAAATCCCTTGAACTTTTTTTTTTACATTTTGTCTCTTTACAATCTCAAACTTTAGTGTATTTTACTGGGATTCGATGTCATAGTCCAACAAAACCAGCGAAATATTTGTGAAACGGAGAGGGGAGAAAAAAAAGACATGGTTTTGGAGATTTTTAAACACAAAGATCTAATAAGTGTAGCATGCATTCAAGTGCCTGGAGTCAAAGATTTTTCTCCAGGTGCAAATCTTCCAGGGGCTGTCTCTACCTGCTTTGCATGTCCAGGGAATAAACATTTAGCTTTTTCTTCTTTGCAACATCATTCAAGCTCAGTTGGACTGCCTGAATACTGCTGTCAAGTTGTGCCACAACTGCCAAAAATGTCTTAGGTCTAGACTTTGACTGGGCCGTTCTAACACATGCTTAAACCCACAATCTAATCCATGACATTGTAGCTCTGGCTCTGTTCTGGGTTGTCCTGGTGGAAAGGTAAATCTTCGCTCCAGTTTTAAGGTTTTCTTCCAGGGTTTCTCCCCGCTGCAGGGTGCTGCCTCCACCACGCGTTACAGTGCGCGCCATTTTCATTGTGATGTGCCCCACTAAGCGTCGTAGATGAAAATTAAAAATAATATTAAGTTAAGCCTCATAAATCACATTTTCTTGTTACCTTGTTTTGATCTATTGCACGCGAATCAAAACAAGGTTTTATTGTTTGGAATATTAGAAAATGTAAAAAAAAAAAAAAAAGCAGTAGTGAACATTTTGCTCGAATTCTTTTCAGGTAACCGTTGGATTTAACACATTTTAAAATGCATCATTTACAATTTCATGGTTGGAGTTTTGATTGTGCCACACAAGCAAACTTTCTCTGGTGAGACTGAAAATGAAGAGCCGACAGTCATTTCTGAGCGACACAAAATAATAAACAACAAAATACATTCTTTTTAACCTTCCCGCAGCATGATGTTTTGGATTTTCTTGGGTCTGGGATGCTTTTACAATAATGGCTATCATCCAAGATAACTGAAGCTGTAACTTTTCTTTTTAGCTTTCTTTATGGTCATCTCGGCACAAAGAGGATTTGTATTGTTGTAATAAAGAAAGTGGTTCTGGCTTTTGCAAAAGACGCAAAAAGAAGTCAGGTGCGAAAGAAAGATATCTGTTATATAACGATAGTTTTCACTCGCACGTTTTACTCTTCTCCCTCAGGAGCTCGTTCCATAAGTAAAATTGATACAATTAGATCTATTTCACTGAAATCAAACAAAAGGTTTGCTCCCAAGTAAACCTACAATATTGCTGGTGCTTTTTTCACTAAATAACTTGGAGTAATAATTATAAGGAAATAGATCCTGAAAAGAACAAATTTTTTTGCTCCAAAGCTCTTAGGATTTTAAATTTTGATTTAGTGGAATAACTTAACAAAAGGATGGTGGTCCGACTCGTGTGTCATTCCTAGCCATGCTCCAGATTACAGGTGAAGGACGTGCACAAATTTATTCTAGTTGGAGAGATAACAATGACCCTTCTTTTGAGTAAATTGCGAAGCATTGGCTTTCATTTGAAAGAATGTATTTCCTTATTTCAGCTTAAAAATGTTTGAACAGATAAAATGAAAGTAGGCCTGTCAGAAACAAGGAACAATAAAGCTCAAGTGACACAAACTTAAACGCTGACAAGGAAATTATCTTCAGACTTAATTCAAAACAATAAATTAAGCTCTAAATTAAGCTTAACTCGTCTTAATTTGAACATAAACAACTTCTCTGAAGCATATTGGTATTGTTCTGATGGGAATCAACAGCCTGCAGTGGGTTCCTGACTACATTTTGACATGAATTTCTCCAGACCTACGGTGCATGAAGTGAACGAGGCCCAAAACTTTGATCACGTCTTTAAATGAATGTCTTCCCTGGTCCTGACATGAATGATCCAACCAGACACACAGCAGGTAGTTGACCGACAGAGCAGCTTCATTCAGCAGAGTCAGGGCAGGTTAAGACGTACGTACATATCTGACCTGCAACTGTCTGCAACTCTGTAGAAGCTGAACTCCAGCTGAGCTGCGATTTGTTCTGATTTCTGTGTTTCTCAACGCAGCAGCAACAAAAAGCCTCCAAACAAAAATTAGAATAAATCCCATCACAGAGCCTCAATGCCACCAGTTTTCATAATCACCAAGGGAAAATTTCTGCTTATTGATTAAGCATCAATTAAGCTAATTATGTAAAGATAATACAGGTTTATGATACATTTTCAGAATGCTTTACAAAATACTTATAAATTAGATTATTTTTCAGATTTTTATTCTTTGGAAAAAAAATTTTTTTGTTTTGCATTGTATTACATTGAAATGACTGTCGTCATTTCAGCTTTTAACTTTTTGCTCTCTCTCTTTTTCTTCATAGTAGGTACACCTGGTCTGGCGTTCTGTTAACTGTGACATCATCCAGAGAAGACGGCTCACCCGCTATTACCATCTAATGTAGAACAGATTACTGGATCAATGTGTGCTTCTGTGCTTTTTGTTTCTCTTGTTGTGTCTCTGCTCTGTCTTCTGTAACCCCTGTCGGTCGAGGCAGATGACCGTTCATACTGAGCCCGGTTCTGCCGGAGGTTTTCCTTCCCGTTAATGGGGAGTTTTTCTTCCCACTGTCGCTTCATGCTTGCTCAGTATGAGGGATTGCAGCAAAGCCATGTACAATGCAGACGACTCTCCCTGTGGCTCTACGGTTCCCCAGGAGTGAATGCTGCTTGTCGGGACTTTGATGCAATCAACTGGTTTCCTTATATAGGACATTTTTGACCAATCTGTATAATCTGACCCAATCTGTATAATATGATTGAACTTGACTTTGTAAAGTGCCTTGAGATGACATGTTTCATGATTTGGCGCTATATAAATAAAATTGAATTGAATTGAATATTTCTAAGAAAAAAAATGCACTTTTATTTGCAGGCCCAAGAAATCCATGCTAATCTATCTGGTTATTGAACTCTTTTTGTAATTTCTACTTCATTAAATCGAGTTCCCTGGATCTCCGGATGATTAACTCAGCACTTCCTGTTTGTCTGTGTGCAAACATCCATCCGTTTTCTGACACGTCTATCCCTTGTGGGGTCACGAAGGGTTGCTGGTGCCTATCTCCAGCTGTCAATGGGCGAGAGGCGGGGTACACCCATGACAGCTCGCCAGCCTATGTGTGCAAACATGACGCAAATAAGCAAGAAAACATGCCTGTCAGGTCAGACAGTTGCGCGTTTAACTTCAGAAGTGAGGAAAGGACTGTAAGAAAACACAAAACTGGCCTTAACTTGCCTTTAACCACAGTCAGAGCAGTGCTTAAAGAATTTAAAACAACTGGAACTGTTTGTCCATCAAGGCCAGACGAGGACACTTTAAGCATGCCACCACGCAAAGTGAGGAAGATGATATGGAAGGTAAAAACAGTGAAGCTCACTGTTGGAGAACTGCATTAACGAGTGGCATCTTGGGAGTCAGTGGGAGTCATTACATGCCATCCTCATGCCAACTGGCTCTTTGGACGGCGTGCCATGGAAAACGTCTCCGCCGTTCCACCATCAGAGAGGTGACTTTGTAGACTTTGCTAAAGGCGACCAGGATTTAAACTGGACCACCGTGCAGGAAACATGTCAGGTGGACATGGCGTGAAACAAAAAAATATGCCAAACCAAAAAGTACAATAGAGGATGTGTGATGCTGTGGGCGTCTGTCAGTTCCTAACGCCGTGGGAACCTTATCTGTAATTCAAAAGAAATCTGGCGGCCTCTGCCAGAAAACCGCTAATTTCTAAAGATCCTCCTGCTGCTATAGAGGACCATGGATCCCAATGAGGGTGGAGGGTGCTGTTTTTTTTGGACATATTCAGCATTTGAAAATGTATGAATAGTCTAGAGGTATAAAAACATAATTGTACATGTCTGCCACCTGGGCCAGGACGCCCTTGCATGCCCTTCTGCAGCCTGTTGTTCACATGAAGGCCGAAGCTCCCGCGGCCCCTGAAAGACACACACACACACACACACACACACACACACACACACACACGTGTAATTGGAAGCGTCTGGCGTTGCGTGTCAGCCTACGACCTTAGTGCTTCTGTCTACACGTACAGAGAGATTCCGACCTGTACACACACTTAAAGTCGAGTCACAGTATATCATGACCCCCACGCCACAGGTTTGCTTTTACACTGATCTATTGGCTGCGAGAGACCGTGGGAGAGGGGAGTGGATGCCTGTCGGCCCGCAGGGCTAATCTACATGTGGTTTTAAGGTAGTCCGAGAGCAAAAAAAAAAAAGATGTTGAAAACATTAGATTGTTTAAAAGTGGAGGATTCGATAGAGAGTTTTTTTTTTTTTTTGAAGGAGATGCTTGTAAGTGAGGAAGGAGCCGATGCTTGAAGCAAGGAGATGTAATACGATGAAGTCATGTAATTGTATTTACTAAACCACATTAGGCTGTTTTTGTAGCGCAGATCAACATGCAGGTGAGGTCTGCTGCAAACAACCTGCAGCCCAGCAGTCTGAGGTGGTGGAGCTGGAGTCCATCTGGGGGACGGCGAGCTTCATAGGAGAGGCTCCTGGACGAAATCGGGATGCAGCGAAACACTGGAGGGGGTCAGGAAGAAGAGAAAGCAAAGACTGGAGCTGCACATTGGCTTTGAAGGTGAGGAAATCATCCATCATATCTAATTTAAGCTAAAATACGTGGGGGAAAAAAAAAATCAAAGATGAAATGGACAATTGACTTTCCCAAACCATCTACACACTCTTTGCTGGTTTATAAGAGGTAAAATCTATCGGCAGCTTAAAAAGGTGTGTAAAGGTGAGGTGGCATCCGGTCACAGGCCATGAGTCCAACGGCAAGCAGCAACATTTCTTAACAATATCCTGTTTTCTACTATGACGACTTCTGTAAAAGACGCTGCTAATTTCTGAAGACTAGTGATCAGCGCACATCTGCATGATGCTTCTATTCAGTCTTTATGGGAATTTTTCTTCAGGCCTTTTTTTAGAAGCGATGACGACTCCGTCCTCCACAGGCACAGAAGAAGAGACACCAGATCAGAGGCCAGATTGTATTCAACATCGCAGACATTTTACAAATGCATGCAAGACACCATGCAACAAAAGACCCGGACCAGACAGACAGTCAAGTTTGTCTGTGTGAACATTTTAAGCAAAATGTTTGCAATTAGAAATAACGCAGAGCAAACAATGTGCACAGTGTGCATAAAATGCAGTTAAAACTACCTTCACTTGTCTTTGAAAACAAGCCAACACACCTCCTTTAATTCAGTTTTGGCTAGGAAAATGGTAAAAATGGCATTTGGATCTAATGTTTGTTTTGGACAAAAAACAATAAATGTGAAATGTGACAGCTGTCTTTATCAGATGTAAATAATTTCAACAATAATTGCAATTAATTATATATAATAATATATATATATAATAATAATATATATATATATAGATATATATATATATATATATATCTATATATATATATATATATATATATATATATATATATATATATATATATTTATACTGTATATGTTCATGAACCGTGGTGACATGGTGTGTAAAAAATGTAACAGAAGAATATGACATAATCCAGCTGCTTTTATTTAAAAAAATAAGCATTACGTTTTCATTATTATATCATGATAATATTAATAATCCAAATGCTGTGCATACCTGCTCATACAGGGCAGGCGGTGCCTTTCTCCAACGGCCAATGGGCGAGAGGCGGAGTGCTACCTGGACAGGTAACCAGTCAACACATGGCAGCATGAGAACAAACACTTCTGCACACACACCTAAGAAGAACACCATCACTTTTGGTTTTCTTAACAACAGCAATGTTTAAGAGCGACTGGTAGTGGATTAAAGTTGTAGATACGTTAGATAAGACAAAGCTGCCTACATAACCCAATGGTGGGAACAACACTGCATACGTTTCTTATATTTGACATCACTCAACAGTCACCATGATGATAATGAGGTCCATTTGCAGACCACTCTGACTCGAATCGGTGATTTCTTTTAATTTAGACAAACATACGTTGGTACGGCTCTGGCTCTGTGTCAAGGTTCTGTGCACCAACTCATTTCAAAAGTCCAAACCTCATTCGACCATGAAAGCCAATCCATCCACAGCCAAAGAAGGGGCTGAACTGCTACGGTTCAATCTAGTTGTTTTTTTGTTGACGTCCATGGGCGGTTCTAGACAGGGGCCAACAGGGGCCAGTGCCCCTGTAGAATTGGTCAGGGACCCTGTACTGAAGACATAATACTGAATCCATTTCTTGTGATGGTATGTGCTGGAACAGAAATTATAACCAATTGGTCCCTTGGGCCCATTTCATTTTTTAACTTTACATTTTTATTGTAATAATGGTTTTACAATTATTGTGTTTCACTTTTAACTTCAGCCGTATTGAGACAGGATAACAGTTTTCAGGGGTCTGCAACCTGCAGTTCCAGAGACACAAATGGTACTTTGGCTCTGTAGCTCACTTAATATATCAAACGTTTAGATTTTGCTCCGTTTTCCCTGGTTTAATTATTTTTTCAGTGCCCCCATGGAAAAACATTGGCCCCACCCTGGCCCCCCTGATAAATTTGGTCTAGAACCGCCATTGTCGACGTCGAGCAAATTTGTTATGTAGCTAGCAACACAGATAAGAGATAAATTGTGCAGCTAGTTCCAGAAAGATGTCTTTGTCAAATACACCCCCCCCCTCCAAAAAAAAAAAAACCTGCCTTTACAACCAGCTAACTGCTGTGAGTAGGAGAGACTGAAGGTCGACCAAAGCCACCTACAGCGTTTTGAGAAAGCCCGTCCTCCGTTATCAAGCTGCAATCAGACCACCATGCTGGAGATTTTCAAATAAAAAGCGCAACATTTATTCCTCCACCTCGCGTTCCTGGTTATCTCCGGGGGTAAATCGCCCGAGACAGAAGCGATTCATAGCAAAAAGTAAACGCCTTCCACAAGAGATAATCTTACGCCACCTCGCTACAGACCGCATTACACTTTGGCTGGAGGCCCAAGCATCAGGCCGGGACGCTACTAGCAAGAGATTGCAAACAGGGAAGCAAACAACGCGAGGCACCGGCAGAACCAGCCATAAATCCCATCCGGAGGTCAGTGAGAATGAGAAACAATGAGTGGCTGGACTGAATGGCCAGATGTGCGGCGGTGCTGCTGAGGAGCAAGACAGATTTATGGCCGCTTCTTAAATGAGGTAACATCCTTTTCACTCATAAGACTTTTAAGAACTATTTCTTTGGCTCCCACATGCAAGGGAGAGCAATTCTGCTGGAGGCGAGGCGAAGACGCAGGAGGGAACGAGGAGGGAGGAGTGGGAAGAGAAGTACGACATGAATGTAAGACTCAAACCTTCCCGTCTTCCCTTACGTCACTGAAACAGCTGGCGCAGGAAGGAGTGTAGGGAGTCGAGGGGAGGGTAGAAAACTGGTGTAAAAGTAAAATAAACAAAAAAGAGAGAAGATTTATAATATGTTTTATTTCCTGGTAATGGAATGATTTAAGGGTTTTATCAGTTGGAAAACACAAAATACATGAGTTCTCTCCAAAATGCACATTTTTTACACAAGTTGCAAAGAAGCAAACACTTGGGGATCTTTATTTGAGACCAAGCAGGATCAAAGGCCGCTCCAGCTAGCGGATAATATGAGAGGATCTGCTGGACTCTGCAGATCTCTGGAGTTCTGAGCAAACTTTGCATGTCTAATGGAAGCGAAAATACACTGAAGCGAAAATACACTGTGCTTTTAGATGCTACACTGTTTGCAGGTAAGCGACAAAAGCATGGCATTTCAGCCTGCTCAGCATTTGTGGTTAAGTTCCAAACTATTGATAAACCTGACAGATTTAGTATTGTAAAATTCTTCAGCATGTCTTTGTTCACTAGAGGTAAGTCCCGACTTGATGGAGAATCTGTTAAGGCAGCTATTGATTAGGGTCATGGTATGAGGCCTTCCAAGCTCATCATCACCAGAGATAAATCATCAGAATATCAGTGGGACCGTTTAAAACACTGCACAGCAATTACAGGAAGGTTTTGATTACTCTAAGGCCAAATATTTTTTTCTTTTGCTTATTGAGAAGAGCATGACTGATTTTTGACAAACCATTTTTAATCAAAACACAAATCTGCACATAAGACATGTTGCTGTTAGATTGCTTTATTATGTTTGGGTGATGCATGTCTCATTGTCTACCAGCAACGAACTTCTTCAAATATTTGGATGTCAAATAAGATTATTTGACATCCTGCTTGGAGGGGGGGGGTGAATAAATTTGGGCTAAACTGTAAATCCTAAAACAGGACGTAAGAAAGTCAGAATCAGAAAAGTGGACGGAGATGATTACTGAAGAAGAAATTTGACTGACTTTCTGACGAAAAGACAATTCTGTGGGAAAATCTTCATAAAAGATCACTAAGCTTAAACTCAAAGTTTAAGCTTAGTATCAAAGCAGTAAAGGCCATCAGAATGATAAATCATGGCACCAAAGCCCAACTTCCTTTGCTCTTTTTAAACTTTTATTAATGTGTTTAACTATACATATGGATTAGTTATGAAGCTCCAAAGAGAGGTGTAGGCTGTGCTGCTCATTCTTTATATTATCTACTGCAGTTTTTCAGAGATTTATGTCCAGAGGTCCAAATTGGATTTCTAGACAATGTCAAAGGTCTTGAACTACTATGAAAAAGAAACATTTTTATTAAACTTTAAAGCAGCTATGATCTATGGCCGTAAAGCATACATTGTTTTCTTTCTTTTTTTTTTAAATCTTATACTGGATCATCTTAGTTTTGAATACCTATCTTATCCTGATGAGTAGGACCTCTGGACGGGGTTTTCCTTCGTTGAAAGTCTCCAAGAGACTTCTCCAGTCTGAGGAGTTCCAGGTAAAGTCAGCCTTATCAGCAGCACTTTCTCATAGTTTATTAGTAATTAAACCTGTTGATCCGCTGTGAAAAGTGACGGCTTATAAGGACTGACTCGACATTTTTTTTGGACTCATCGACCATGAGTCTCGATTAAGGTATAAATATCATTTTTGTAGAATATGACATGATCTTGAGATGCGCCATGTTTGCATGACCCTGGTGTTCTTTACAAAAACTGGCTGTTTGAACCGTTGTAGGGACCTTTAATAGTCAGGAAAGCTTTTATAGTAATCCATAACTAATTTATGACCAGTCAACGTTATGTAGTGATGATTAATGTATGTGAAAAGCAAACATGTCTGATCTTCTTAGGATTATTGTGTGAACCTGACGCTGCAGGGTCCAGATGATACTTAATCTGTTTGTTTTCCATTCTCTGTAATTTAAACAAGGTTTTGGAGAATATCATCTATATACGATACAATTTTTCTATTGGTTCTCAAATTAAATGTTACACCCGTCTGGTTGGTTTTTCATTATGCCTCCAGGGTGCTCACTATCACTTATTGACTTTCTTTAAAAGTGTGTTTTTTACACCAACTTTTGTGTCCAACTTGGCTTTGGAGTGATCCCAGGTGGGAAACTACCAACAAATTGAAATTGAATCTGAACTGCCTGCCCATCTATTAAGATCAGACCTGAACCTGCCAAAAATCCAAGATAAGCACCAGGAGAGAGGAGACGCCATAGTTTGGTTTTAGACCAAAGAAAGGAATCCTCGTTTGGGTTTCATTGATGCGCTTCACTGGTGGCCAAGCTGACAGATCACAGATGCCTAACGTGTGTTTTTATTTTTATTCTTTGCAAACTTTCAACCCCATATGAACGTTTGGTTAACATGCATGTTAGGACATGTGATCCTTTTGAGAAAAACAAAATGTTATTATACACAATGTCTGTTAAAGACGTGGGGAAACATGTGGGTTGTTACATGTGATGCATGATGTATGATTTAGTTTCTCACATCTTTCACATGTTACCAAACAATCTAATTTTCTCATGTGAAACATGTTTTACCTCATGTTCCCCTCTTGTGTTTTATGTTTTACAATACCATGTTATGTCCACATGGAAAACAGATGGTAAAACACGTTTTCCCCCCCTTTTTTTATGACATAATTGGTTTACCATATGTAAAACCGGTGCAAAACATGCTTACTACGTCTCACATGTCAGCCATTTTCAATAAATTAGAATATTAGCCCATTTGTTTCAGTATCCCAATTAACTAAGGTAAGCACATTAAATAGATTTATCACTCACAGACTTATTTTTGTTAATAATAAAGATTTTTTTGCTGACATATAATGAAAACAAGACATTTAAAGTTAGAATAGTACATCAAACCAATACAAAAATAGAATTTTTTTATACAAAAATGTGATGAAAAGTATGTTTAATACTTAAAGATTGTTATTTTCAAACGGTACTTTTAATCTGACAAATGAGCCTCATTGGAACCCATATTGTAATTTATTGAACATGGCTGTATATGTTAAGCACCCTCAAGAAGCTTCTACCGTCAAATTGCCAATGTGCAAAATATTATATCTTTCCCATTCACTGTATTGCCAAAAGTTACCCTGTGAATCGTTGAATGCAGGTATTTCAACCTCATCAGTGGCCAGTGCGTCACTGCGATACGATGACACGTGAGCAAAATTCTCACATGAAACTTTCTCAGGACTGAACCTTACATGGTCAGCAGGTACAAAGAAAAGCAGCTCGGTCGTGGAAGAAGAAAAAACATCACGGGAGGGATGAACAGCGCGTGCTGAGGTGCACATCTCCAAGAGGTCTCCAACTTTCTCAAGAGTCAACGGCAACAAACCTTCAACCTTCATGTGACCTTTAGATTGGCTCAAGAAGAGTACACTGCAAAACGGGACTACAAATAAGTTAAATGTTCTTAAAGTTAGTATATTTGTACTTGATTTGAGCAGGTAAATAAGATGATTTGCCAATGGAATAAGATTTTTGCACTTAAAATAGAAACAATTCATCTCCATCATCTTATTTCAAGTGCAGGATGTCTAGTTATCTTATTTTAGGGGTCAAAATACTCATTCCATTGGCAGATAATCGCATTTACCTGCTCAAATCAAGTATAAATACACTAACTTTAAAAACATTTTACTTATTTTTAGATCTGTTTTTGCAGTCAGTAGGCAGAGAGCTTCATAGAGTCGGTGTCCAGGGTCCAGCATTAGAGCCTCGCATCAACAGGTGCAATGCAAAGTGTCCGATGCGGTGGTGTAAAGCCGACCACAACTGCACCGTTGAGTAGTGGGAACGTGTGTCTTTGAGGGCCTAATCCACGCTTCCCTGACTAATGTCTAATGAGCAAGTCTGGGTTTGGTTGCTGCCTGCAGAATGGTACTTTTCTGACTTCCTTTTGGCATGTTGGAGGGAGGATTATGGGTGTTGTCTCTTTTTCCTGAGGTTATTTTTCACCCCACAGTTTCAGTGAAATCTACTCTTAATGCGTACAAAGACATTTTGGACAATCTGATGCACCTGACCCAGGAGATGGGTTAGAGTTACTGTGCGCCCGTATACAAAGCCAGGTCCAAATGGTCATGAGCGAGTCTGGTGTAGCAAAACTCGACTTTTCTGCAGAGTCCTGACGTTCATCAAATTCTTATGTGATCACAAAATCTCACATTTTGTACTTCTATTCCCCGTAAAGGAAGTGTTAATGTTGTTAAACATGAAATAAATCTTATTTTTGACAAATATAAACAATCTCATAATTGTTCCTTAAATAAATTGGATAAGAGAGCTCACTGGAAATAAAATAAGATTTTTTTTATGTATAGTGAGACAATCCCTTTTCTTCCTTATGTGGTTAAATGATTTATACAATAATATAATGTTGTTTAATGTTGTTCATCAGCCTCGACGGCAAAGTAAAAATTAAAAACTGTGAAAAACCGAATGACAAAAGGTATGTTTCCATACGTGTGCGTTGGTACTGTTAATGGAACGCATTCGTTTTATCGTGCCGTATTAAGCAGGGTTTTTTTAGACAATATATTTTTAGACATATTATCACATTCTGACAATAACAGACAGCTGTTCACGTACAAACTGTGACATTAATGAACAGACCCCCAGCTTCTGCCTCACCTCCCATCAAACACACTACCACCACCAGAAAAACGCTGACAGAATGCATCATATAAAACCGAAGGTACCCTGAGCTTGTTTTTGCTAGGATGGTGGGCGACCATTTATGAGCTGTTAACATGAATAAAACAAGGCTTTAAAGCAGAGAAGGCAACAGAGGATTTGTGTGGCTGCGCTTTGGGGACTTTGGCCTATAACACTGGCACAGATTGTATTTGGGCCCTGAATAGCAGAGTCATCACCCTCTAACTCCTCCACTCATTATAGATCCACTCCTTCTCCAGTTCAGCAGCGCAGAAGGAGGCAAAGAACACGTGAAAACAAGCCAGCAGTTTCATGAACGGGCACAAGAGCACTCTGTAAATAAATCTGAAAGTTGGGAGGGGGGGTGGGGGGGGGGAATCAAAATGAGCCAAACCCGCTGAAGCCAAGCTTGACATGGAGTGACAAGAGCTGAAATTGAATTTCCGTGCAAGTGATGTAATCCACCGGTCCAGGTCACAAGATGTTATCATCTTAATTTGAAGTTCATTAATCGTCGGCAGAACGGGCCGATGACAAGGTTTCCACCTTGTCCCAGCTGCACGGAGCTGCCAGCTGATTTAGGACGGCTCGCTGCCTCGGTATGTAAACGATTTGCAGCAGGAATGTATAAGCAAGCCGTAAAAACAGGATTTGGCCCGAGACGTGCAAGACAAATCGCGCCGTGAAACAACACACCCCACCTCCACCGCAGCCAGGTGGGGATGGTTGATTTCTTTTGGGGATGTGATGGCTGATTCTGACTGGGTTAGGGTATGAATGCTGGAAGAAACTACAGAATTGTAAAAAAAAAAGAAAAAAAAAAGAGTATAATTCCTGATTATCAGAAGGGAATCAGGAATTGTTTCAAATGCATGCATTCACATATTTGCAGGTGTTCATAAATTTACGGCTTTATGTGACAGGGGTGGGCAAAAACGTATTTTTCCCGAAGGGCCCAAAAAGTAACTGTATTAATTTCCTCAACATCCTTTTCCTAAGTGTTTAAATGCTAATAAACTATTAATATTATTATAAGTATTATTTTCTTGTTCTGTCAACAGTACACCTTGCAACATAAAATGTGAAACTAGATTTAGCCTTCCTCTGTTTTCCACAAATTCAGCACTTTGACTTTTGCAAATCAATTCTTAGGATCAAAACTTGTTAAAAACTCTACATTCTATTTCCATCTTTGGAAAAAAGTAAAAAAAACTAAACAACTGGACTTTTTTCCGAAGTTTGAAAAAAGTCCAGTTGTTTTTGTTTTTTTTTACTTTTTTGGAATGACCATGATGACTGAGAATCTTCACCAGCATGTTTCCATAATTCTTTTTCCAGTGTGACCTGACAGTTCTTAAGATGTCCTGCACCTCTGCATGTTTATTGAAGCAAAGGCTGCTCGTAATGACGCACTGTTGGAGACCTACATGCATGACTATCAAAATCAGCTAAATAAATACAGTACGTCAGTTTTAAAATAACCGTTGGTTTTTCAAAGTAAAAGTGTCTTATTTGGGTTTGCACAAATTCCCATGCAGGGCAGGGCTGTGGTCCACTGCTTTGCCTAGAACTAAAACTCTCAAACTGGTGGTACAAGTACTGCTGTTGGTTTATTTAGCGGTACTCAAAGGACATGTTGGTATCAATTATTTTCAAGGCTAATAAGAACTGAGATGTAGCGCTACTGAGAACCAATTGCCAAAAACACACTGATCTTTGTTTCATCATAAACTTCTAAAAACAGAAGTACGAGTGAAAGGTGCTAAAGCAGAATATTCTGAGCAATGAAAAGAAGCCAGTGTCTAAAACCCTGCGAACAAGCTAACAATTAGCAATGCAAGGTAGTGACAGAGCCTTTTCTTGTCAACTGGGACTTTCAAACATTTGATTATCTCAAGATTTCGTTAGCTCTGAATGTGAAAATGAACTGTTTCATAAGGTCTATTGCTAGGTTTTACATACATGGCAGCCAATGTTGAATTTGAGATCAAAGTTGGTGAGATTCCAATTCAATTCAATTCAATATTATTTATATAGCACCAATTCACAACACGTGTCATCTGAAGGCTCTTTCCAAAGTCAAATTTAATCAAATCAAACAGATTGGTCAAAAATGTTCCTCTCTAAGGAAACCCAGCAGATTGCATCGAGTCTTGACAAGCAGCATCCACTCCTCCTGAAAGATCCATTTTATTTTTATTCTTTTAGCTTTTACAAGAAAAAAACAGTAAACCGAAGTGCTCAAAAACCCGGTTGTACAGCAATTTAAAGATGCGTGTAAAGATGTTGGTACTTGGAAAACCTGTATCGACCGAGGTGGTACTTGTTGAAGAAAGTTTGAGAATTACTGCCTTAGATGGTGCGACGAAAGAGTCCAAAGGACAGATGTGAGCATTAAATCTGAGTCAGTATCTGTTTGCAAAGAGGGTTTGTACATAATCCAGGGTGAAGTAAAGCAGCCTGTGGAGAAATATTGACAGCATGAAATGACGTAGCAGTGCAGCTTGACTTCTTTCACATCCATTAGCTTCAGTCATGTTTAAAACAGTGAAAGGAAAACTAGCAGACTTTTTCAGTAATCTGCTTTTTATTAATTCTCCAGCGTCAGATATGAGTAAAAATCACCAAAGTGGTGTTTCAAATTATTTTAAATTAAGAGGCAGGCAAGTCCCGAAGGGTCAACGTTATGTCTGCAGGAGAATGTTTAAGGAACGCTGACTTAACCCTAATCCTAATCCAAACAAGCCAAAGCAAACTCTGGCCCCTCTCTCCATTTAGCACAGTAAAAACCTGCCTGTCACTGTCTTCTTTAACGCATTTAAACGTCAGAGATGATACAGAAACCTGTTACAGAATCTGATTGAAAACGATGCGCTAATATGAAAACAGGAAAGTCCTCCCACTTTACAACTTTCCTGACTCCAAAATTAATATTTTTCCTCAAACACAGCGCACCAAATGCAAAGTATGGAGTCTCTGTGTGTTTTTAATGACATTACGAGCCTTTTATTCCTACATTTTTAATAATTATTTCCTGAAATGGTTTTAATCTACTAATAGAAATCTAAACATTGAAAGTCATTGGATTTTTTTAAGGGGTCATTTGTGCATTTTTTAACAGTTATATAATAAAAACCATATTAATTTGAAACCTGAGGCCTGTATTTAAAACTCTGTGTGGTCGAAAACATTTTCCATTTAAAATCTTATGGTGTACAATGATGGCATTAAAAAAGCTTTGGTAATTTATATTTTATCATTCACATTTTGCATTTATAGTGACAGCTGGCACGGCAAATTGGCTTTTTAATGTTTTTTTTATTCAAGAGGTTTGAAGCTGGTGCATTTTAGGTGTAAAGTTTAAATGATACTGTCCATAGCGTTATAATGAAATACAGCAAGACAATATTTTTAATAATGATGAATAATGATTAACATCTTTCTTAAGATCACTTTTGAAAAACCTGTTGCTTTTACATAACTGTGTTGATTTTGCATACTTTATACAATAAATACAGTTTTTTAATTAATCTCTTAGCCCATCAAGTCTTTTTATTAATTTCTAAAGCATTAACATATTTTAATAGCAAAACAGAAAAAATAACCTTTCATTTGGATTGGGAAAATTCCACATTAAAAATATATATGTATATTTTTACCAAATAACGTGTAACCCAGTCCAGGGTGTTCCCCGCCTCTCGCCCAGTGCTTGAGACAGGCACCTGACATTGACTGTCAGGTGTGCGGTTCTTTGCAGTACAGGTGTGTCCTTCTTACCTTTCTCCAGCAGGGTGTGACAGGTGGACACCAGCCACAGGTGTTTCCCATCCACAATGTCACAATCCACAGGTCTTATTTTTTGATACCTGGGGATCGTGCAGTTCTGATTTTGTACTGTTGAGTACTTGGCCATGTCAGTCAGTTTTCTGTTCTCTATTATTTTAGTAGTTTTATTAATTTGTGTTACGTTCTTATTATCCGGCCTGTTCTAAGTTTAGTTGGGCGATTCTTCCTTATCTGGCCATTCTTCCTGCATTCCTGCCTCTGTCAGATCAGTGCCCTCTCTCCTCCTGTCTAACTTCTTTCAGTCTCCTCACCTGTGTTAATACCAGCTGTATTCCTTCAGTCTACTCCCCTATTTAATCGGCCAATTTAGTCACACTCATAGTCAGCTCCTCCGCTATGTTACCCCGGTTCTGGTCTCTTCCTAGGGTTGAAGAATGGGTCTAGTTTAATTTAGGCATGTGTCTTTAGGTGTTTTGGCGATTGGGGTCAAACCGCCTTTTCAGAAACTTGTGAATTCTGATCAGTCAACATTATTTGACCCAACATTTTATCTTGACACAGCAGTAATGCGCAAGAGTACATTCTCACCTGAAGACGGAGGGAGATTTTCTCATGTTTTGAAAGCTGTTTGACCTTTTAGTGCCACCATACATGTAAACATTGGTGTGTAAAATGTTTTTGACAAAGGGATTTACTACTTTTAGCTGGAGGAAAAACCCTCATGACAGACAATGCTGGGTGTATGTCATGCAAAAGCAACTTTTTTGAACTTTTGCCCTAGGTGGTATTTTGCTTGATTCATGCATCTCTGAGTAATCCTTGTGAATTCTGCTCTCTGAGCAGCAGCCCCTCCCTGTCCTGGAAAACATGTGGTTCATGACTGGTCTACGTAGAGCTATGATTACCCACCCCCTTCCAGGAAGTACCTGGAAGGGGGTGGGTAATCATGCCATGACTGTGCCACCCCTTAGCCAGTAAAAGCATGATATTGTCTGCTCAAAGTTGAGACAAAGTGGCTCTTTTATCACCTGATCTGCACCAGCTCTAGGGTGACCTGACATTAGCCTGGCCAACCAAACTGACTCACGCCATTTATTTATTCAATGCTAAGCTTGTCGGTTTGGACAGGCCCAGATGCTCCGGTCTAAGACCTACCGGACCAATCACAGGGCTGGAGGCGGGAGTTTACGATGCATCACTCATTACCCACAATGCAGCAGCGCTTTTCTGTAACCATAAACGTCAAGAAGGTGGCTGCAACGGAGCGATGTTTTAATGATTTCCTTTATGTCCTGACTGAGTTGAATATATCTTCTAAAAAAACACAACAGGCTGCTTTAAGAGCTACAACACGGGGTGTTGTTTGGACTTTGCATCACATCTGTAGTTATCTGAGTGGTTCTACCCTGTTTCCCCGGACCCTGTTAGTCCAGAATTATGATATGAATTATGCAGGAATTAAGCCAGGATCTGTCTGATCGCTACTGAAAATATTTCAATCTGAAAAACTCACAAAGAGAGAAAAGGCAATTAGAAGAATTTATTGATACAGTAATTTAAACTTTGGCGCTCAGACCTCAGCAGGAAACATAAACGCTGATTTATACTTTAATGTAGATAAGCAGATGTATGAGAATAGGGATATTTCCCCCAGGCCTGAAACTGGTGGTGGAGTTTAGATAGGTGAAGTTGGTTAATCCATAGAGGCTGGTTTGCAAGGTACTTGCTTGAGTTAAATGTCAAACTTGGATAAACAAAGTTTGCACAAACTGTCCATGATGAGCAGGCATGAAGCGACTGTGGAGAGAAAAAACTCCTCTTTGAGAAGAAACCTCTGTCAGAACCAGGCTCAACATGGCAGTCTTCTGCCGGACCGTTTTAAGAGTGACTGGGAACTCCATGAGAGTCCAGGAGGAACTACACTCTGGAAAGGGCGAGGTTGAAGGAGCATCGAGGAAAAGTCAGATGGAGCTTGCTACAATGGTGGAGAAGGGAATGGAGGTGGGTTGAAATGGTCGTCTGAATCGAAATCCGACATTGGTGCGACGGTTCTTGCGCTTGCTGAAAAGCAGGCCGAGAGATGATTTGGAGTTGCTTTTAAGGTGAACACTGGATGATGATTGGGCTTCGAGGAGGTGTGGCTCGAAGCGGATTGGCTGCATCGGAGGCGGACCAGCCTCCGATTGGATGGAAGTAAGCAAGAGTTTCTTCAGTTGAATTTCCGCCTTTAGCTTCATGTTTATCTGTTGACAATGAACCAAATATTATTTGGTTCAGTATCTGTAAGAAATCAGACCTTTTAGAAAATTGTTTGTTTACTAGAGTGCCTTGAAGTTGTATGTTGTAAAATCAATCCACCAAAGAAAAGTTAAAATGTATCATATAAATCCCGATGCTGTTTTATCACTAACTTCTGTTCGTTGTGATTGCAAAGAAGGTAGCAGCAGACTGTTTATGTACTAATGATTTTTTTATTCTATTTGCTTAGATGCAATTAAGTTCTGATGGTTTTTTTTTTTTGTTTTTTTTTTAAGTGCAGAGCCATAGCCATAGCCATTTAGCTAAAAGACAAAAACACCAACATTTCACCACATTGGTACTTACTTAAGAAAAAAACTGAAGAACATTTTAACACTAGACTGTTTGAAAACAAAATCACTGAGTCAATGTTATTTTCCCAGAACAAATAAGAATTTCACCAATGATTTTGTTTGGTTTCATGATTATTTCTTTCTTTAATAAAGTTTTGTGGCAGCTATGGCTGTCGTGATGTTTCAGGTTTTTTTTAACCCAGGCTTTTTTCCAGCCCCAGTGTCTCAGTGGGGTCTTTGAGGCTTATCCTTCCTAATAATAAAACTGAAGCAGCTGCATATTGTATCTTTATGGCACTAAAAAAAGCTACTGGTGCTTTCTTTTTTCTTTTTTTTTCGGGTCAGGATGTTCAGTTTCTTTGAACCTGTGATATTCTCTGGATTTTTCCATGGATAATAATTGGCCGAGGATTAGTTTTACAGAGAGACAGGAAACATGGAAGGAGATAAGAGGAGGTCGTGGCCAAGTGGCTTGCTTCCCTGTTCTTCCTCATATTATCAAAGTGAATTGCAGTGAAAAGAGTCATTGATGTGTCTCATACCAGTTTGGGTGGTCGTGATGACGGAAATAATTCCAGCACGAGTGCTTCTTCACACAAACATGAAACTATTCTGAAACTGAGCACTCCGTATAGATTTTATCCTGATCAGAAACACTTCACTTCACTTCACTTCAGATTGACATTGTGCTTAGAATGTAATGATGACATTTATAGGATTGATGTAGTGGGTAAATCTATAGTATCATTTTCACTATCACAAAAGTGCAAAACCCTAAGTAAAAGTGATTGTAAACTCATTAAAAATTGCTTTTGGCATAACCAGGGATTAGAACAATACAAAATATTCTTGACATTTTGAGAGCATGTGTATGTGTGCGTTTTGCAGCTCGTTTGATAAAACATTATTTTGTCACAATATAACCCCAAACTGAGGTATTTTATTTATGCTTAAAGCAAAAAAAAGTAGCACAAAGTATGAAGAAAAACTAAGAAAAAGTGTGTTAAGCATGTTTATTGAGTCCCATTTGGTTTGATGCCACCAAATAATAACCATCCATCCATCAATCATCTATACTCACTTATCCTTGCAGGGTCGCTGGGGAGCTGGTGCCGATCTCCGGTGGTCATTGGGCCGAGTTACAACCTGGACAGATCGCATGTTCATGAAAAGCAACACAGACACATGAGGGACAGATCACCATTTATGCACAGGCTCGTACCAAAGACCAATCTAGAGTAACCGATTTACCTGACAGCCATATTTGTGGACAGTGGGAGGAAGCCGGAGTACCTGGAGAGAACCCATGCATGCACATGGAGAACATGCCAAGTCCATGCAGAGTGGCCACAGCCAGGGATTTGAACCCAAAACCTTCTTGCTGCAAGGCAACAGTGCAACCAACCGTGGTGGCTTGTCAGTAGGGGGAGCTTGGATGCAGCCCCAATCAAAATTACAGGAAAAAAGCTGTTGATACAGTAAACATAAGATCCAAAATAAAAAAAAGTAATAATTACACACCTCCTCTTATAAAATGTGTAAGACTTTTGATTTTTTAGCATTCCCATTCTAATCTGGGTTCATTCAGGGTTAATTTTTTTTGTATAGGCCTCCTGATTTTAGCCTTTAGATGCCGAGGGGTTCCAGACAAGTGAGACGGCACGCATGTGTGAAATCTTTCTAGCTTCCATGTGACTTCATGCTGGTCTCTGATTGGTCACTTAAAGATTGTCTTCGCAGTGCAGCTCTATGCGTCTGTGGCGAAGCAATGCCTTTTATGCAATTCTTAAAGCAATCAGATTATTTGTCACACTCAAATTCTGAAAATGTTTTTCATTGTGCAAAACATAAACTATTTTTTTTATGATTTAGTTTCTAACACAGCTGAAAATAACAAATACACACCATTTTGAGTTCCTTAACTCCCGATTTTTGAACTTTTACAGCTTTATTTTCATATTCTTCTTTATTAAAAACAGAGATGGATCATTCATATCGCATCATCTTGACAGCTAAGAGTGGGCATGGTTAGCATCATGTCTTGAGGGGTTAAACAACCGCATGTCCCATGCCGGGCTGCGTCTTTAATTGCATCACGCAGCAACCAGCACCTTCAGTTCAAACAGCTCAGGCCTGTTGTGTCAGCTGCAGCTCTCGGCCACATCAGCTGGGCCTCTGCATTTGCTGCCGCGACTTGCTGCAGCTTCAAAGCTCCTGCTGGTCTGGATCACGCCAAAACCAGTTACAGTGGTGGAGAGCAGACTGACGCCAAACAAAGGAAGCTTTGCTTTAATGTTATCAGAGGCCGATCGACGCACTAATGATGCTGCGCTGCCCTGGCTGACGGACAATGGCCTCATGGCTCTCTAATACAACTATCCGCCATTACAGGGCTGCTTTTATTACGTTTCCAGCCCCAGAGAAGCCCATTCATCTCCACAGGGATGGATTGCTCGTGTTGCTTTCTGAACATCAAGATAAATTTGCTCGTGTTCCCCTCTGGCATCAAGAAAGGGGTCGATGAAACCTGCATGTATTTGAGCATTTTCCTCTAGATGCAGAAATCCCATATCACAGATTATTCACTGAGATAAAAGAACAGAATTTAAACTTTTATCTGGGTTATTTATTTAAAGTACCCCGAAAACAGGGCTGCTAGCACAGAAAAACCAAACAAACGATCAAATCTCCCTGTGGGCAAAATGCAGGCTGTCAAATAGTGGGAAAAACCGAGTGTTATGCATTAGGAAAAATAATTCTTGTGAGCAAACGCCATATTGTTTTTTACCAGTTGGTATTTATGCTTTGTACAACACAGCTTATTTGGACTGCTTTGCTCGTACACATAAAGTCTAGCCTGGCGATGCCACTCAGTCCTGTAGAAAGATGATTCCCAGTCAGAAATCAGGTTACAAAGTTAGAGTGAAAAATTGTTGTGTACGCATTGCATCTCTTGGTTATACCTCGTTTATTGTAAGAATTGGATTTGTTTTGTGGCTGCAAATAACAGTGAGCTCTATGTCATCTCAATCTCTGTTGTGTCTGTTTTCTATCAGTTTCAAGTATTTTCTTTTTTCAATTTAGCCATTTGAAATGTTGCTTTTTTACAACCCTAGACTTTCCCTTTTAATATAATTTTCAGCTGCACAGTTTGATAAATCCTGATTCTGGTTGTTTTGCTCTTGTTAAAATAACATGGTTGCTTTTTTATTCTTTTTATCTGTCAACATCTAAAATCCCCTTCTAATAAACATTATTAACATTATTAATATAAAAAATATGTTAATGTCCTGGCACATAAGAATCTGCTGAAAATGGCATTTTGTACAAGCAAGGCTTTTAAATATGTTGTCTGTATTGACAAACATAACAAGATATGAGCAATATAAAGCTAGTATAAAAAAATAAACTTGAATTACAATGTTGAAAATATTGCAACAAAAGTAAGAAAATTAGACAATATTACAATGAAAGTAAAATGAAAAAGTTTTCTTGAAGAAATTCCAATAATAGTAATAATAATAAATAATAATAATAACTATGTTATAGAATTTTGTAGTGATGTGCAAACACGGCATGCAGTACACTGATTTCATTTTATTTTTCATTTATGATAAACATTATCTACACTACTTACATTAAAATATTATGGCTTCAGACCTAGTTTTTTGTTTTGTTTTTGTTTTTACCAAAACATTTTATTAAATTATAAAATGGTAAAAATTACAAATTAGGATGGATAATCAGGAAAAAAAACATACTTTTTCATTTAATTTGGCCTTATATTTTTTCAAGAAATTTGTAAAAAAAAAAAAAAAAAATCCTGACAGGATTTTTTTTAAATAAATCTGCAGATGCAGCATCTAGTAGGTGCAAAGCTTTTAAAATTATTAACAGGCTAATCTAAAAATTGTGTGTCAGCTATACTCTCATCAAGAGATACAATTTATTTAATTAAATAACAAAATAAATTAATTCAAACATACTTTAGGACAATATATATTTTTAAAAGATACAATAAATAAATACATATAAATATTGAGTACAATATCGCATAAAATATGAATAGGTTGGCAAGAGAATACTAAATTATTTGCAAAGCATGAATCTTTATTTCTGCATTTTTGAACAAGATCTTATGTAACAGATTCTAGTTTTAGAATTAATCCTGACAAATTTGGTATTATTTGCATCTGTTTGAACCACAGGAACTCCAGTAGGAAACATCGATACCAAAAACAAACTTGTGACCTGCTTTGTCTCAGTTACAGTCCAGCGGACACCAGAAAAGACCAAGAGAACACATCCTCATCCTCTGCCATCGCAGTGGCAGTGAAAGTGTTTCCAGTCTGCGTAAGGCTGACAGTTATGGCTCTTTATCCGTCTGCTCCCACCATAAACACTTTATCAGGACCAAAGAAGTCTCTCTGGACATTCCTCGCTCCGTCTTTGCGCAGCTCGCTGTGTCTTGTTTATTTGAAACAGAGCTGTAAAAAAAGATGTTCTGGACCGGGCTGCTGCGGGGTCACACTGCTGCTGAGGCTTTGATGAGCCACTGTAACCGCAGAGGGCCCTCATCAGCATCCTCCCCACCCGAGCCCGACCATCCACAACCAAAGACCCCCTGAAACCATCCAAAAAGCCTAAAAGCTTTGATGTGCCTGCTGTTTTTTTGTTTGTATCAGGGCTTATCATTGAAAGACACCCCCCCCCCCCCTTTCTTCAACTGTATCAGGGTTTTTTTGTGTAAAGGATTGGAACATACCAGCGTTCTCTCACTTCTTTTGTCTTTTATTTGAATAATAAAATCACAATTTAAACTAAAAGCGCTACTTTCCATCTCTTGGTCATTTCTTTTTCTCTTTTTTTTTTTTGTTCTTCTGCTCCTCTCAGTGCAGCCAGACTCTCCCTGATAAGGATGATGGATGGGGCAGAACTCTGGCTCCAGCCAACCCCAGCAGCTTCCTGGGAGCTCAGAGATACTGAGGGGGGGAGCTGGGGAGGTGGATGGGAGTACGGTGGCGAGGAGGGGGTTGCTTGGTTTTGGTCGGTGAACTCTCTAAAAAAAAGGACGGCGAAAAAGAAAAAGAAAAATGAAGATTTTCTAAATGCCTACAAAGTCGATCGGAAAAGGGAGCTTTATTATTTGGTTTTATCCAAGAGCATTTAGTAATCTAATGAGACAAATGCCCTCTAGCTGTAAAGATCCTGCAGTTTGCACAGAAGCTTTAGGAAATTGTGGAATATATAGTTTGGACTTTAAAGAGTCATTCAATGATATCTGCCAAGCAGTAAGAATTTTACTTAAGAATACATTTCGTAATGAAACAAAGAGAATCTGTTGTAAAATAACCAAAGAGGACAACAATCTGGAATTTTCTCCTATGCAAATGAAGTAATATCTCCCTAAAATAATTATTTTTCATTGTCTTTAAACTAAAAACTTTAATTCTAATGAATTATGTTTTTTTTTTTTTGTTTGTTTTTTGCATTGGCAATAATACATGGTAACATTTAACAAATCAGAACAAACTAATGAAGACTATAAAGAGATTTATTTTTAAAGGTTTTAGCCTTGAACTGTGTCATAATTTAGAAAATGAATAAGACGATACAAACCACCTTTGTTAACACATGCAGAATAAAACTATGAAATTAGAGATTTGAGTAAACGTAGGTATTACAATGCATGGAAGACAAGCTTCAAAGATTTCATCTCAGTAATTATATTGCCAGGTACGACTACTTTATTTCATTTTGCAAGAACAATTTTGGGCAAACAAAGATTACATGTGGGATTCCTCAAGGCTTAAATCTCGGGGCACATTCATTTAAAGCCTGCATGTTTCCCCTGGCTGAGATTATGGAGTAATATGCTGATGATGCACAACTTTTTATTGCATTGTTACTACATGACCTCAGTTCCTTAACGTTGCTGTGTCAGAGTGTCCTCCATGTTACTCAGACTGTAAACACACAACAAGTAATATCATGAGGAAGGCCCTCATTGGCAATCAGAGTTCTATTCATCCCATCCATCCATCCATCCATCCATCCATCCATCCATCCATCCATCCATCCATCCATCCATTTTCTTTTACTTGTCCAAGTTTGGGGTCCACAGATATCAGTTCCAGGAAAGAAAGCCAAATGTCCCTTTGCCCAGTCACAGTGAAGTGCATTCTGGGGGATTCCCAGGCATACTCGGGCCAGAATTAATACGTAGTCCTGTCAGCATTTTCCTGCTCTTTCCTGGGGTTTCCAACCAATAGGATGTCCATGAAAAACCTCTGAAATCCTTTTGATGCAGAGGAGCAGGAGCTCTACTTTGATCTCCCCCTATTTGACAGACTCCCTCTTTTTATTTCTAAGGATGAGTCCAGCTATCCTATGGGGGATTCTCAATTTAGCTACTTACATCTGGGATTTTGTTCTTTTGGTTATGATCCATATCTGATAATCATAAACCAGTCGGTAAAAAGTACTGGAGGGGGCTAATTAAATTGGACATTTTTCATTTCTTTGGTTTTCAAGTCATACATGTATTTCAGTACATCAGACTGTTTTGTGGTGTTATATCACAGTGCAAAACTACAACATCTCTGGTTTGTGTACAAATCTTTTAGTGTTTTTTTCTAGCAGAATTTCTTGACAAGATATATGGTAAATGCACTTGAACCAGACTGATGGTTGGTGTTCAATTTAGTTTTACAATGGGTTGAATTGGAACATGTAAACAAAGACCATGGAAATAGCATCAGTATTTATTACAGGTAATATTTTACAGGCATTTAGCGGGATTCAACTCTTTCTTATGACCCGTTCCTTTATTATCTGAAGTTTAGTTTCATATGGTGTCCTAACATTTGAGACATATGACAGGAAATGAACAGGTTAAGATAGACACGTTATTTTAATTCTACTTTTTTTTTTTTACCTCAACTTAGGTAAACTTATGTCGTCTTTACTTTGTAAATCAAGTGATTTATGAATAAAGAATATTGTATTGGGTCTTTCCAAACCAACAAATGGGCTAAACTGGTTTCATTTTGGTGCTTTTTTTTTATTTCTAGCAACAGATTGTTGAAAAACTTCCTGTTAGGGAAGCTATTTTTTTTCCAGAGAGACAGAGAGCAAAGGTGATCGTAAAATGTTTTTTTTTTTAATTGTTAATATTTTCTGGCGCTCAATAAGGCAGCAGCTTCCAAAATAGAAAGTGTGGGTAGATAACATGTCTTATTGGATGATTAATGCACTAAATCAACATCATGGATTCCTGTAACCGTCGGGTCATGCTCCAAGGTTTGTGCGGTGAAGAAGGACAACCATCCACATCTCTCGCTAGAACTGTGGATTGTAACCTCCCGGTCACGCAGCCCTGGCCCTACTAGAAAATTGTGATTACAGTAATGAGTTGTTTGAGTTTTATGAAAACATTAGGAAAAGCGTGGGTGAATATAGCATCAAATATTATTTTTAAAAATACACTGAACCCTGTTTTCTTCTTGGGCAAAGACCTTTTTGTTATGCACCAGACAAGATAAGGTTTCCCACAAGAGTGCTTTGCTTAAAAATGTCCCGCAGCTCTATCTGCGGCAGCGGGATTAACGCTGAAAGATGACTCTGATACAATCGAAGACAGTGACAGGGACAGCAGAGGAGAGGTTGCCAACGCTGACCTTAAACCGACCGACTCCTTCAGACAAAAGCAAGGGACAGCTTTTATTTCCCAGAATTCCCCCATAAGGTGTGCACTCACGGCTCGCGATGATGATTTAAGGCTGTTTATCGCCGCTCACTTAAACATTTACTTTTCAGCACAAGGTGAAGCCGAGGAGAAAAATGTCTCCGCACCGGGCTCAATGTCTGGAGGATTTAACGCCGTCCATCCATCCCAGCCACTACCACAACACCGCTGACGTTTACAAGGCACAAGACTGGGGATGTTGCTCCAAGAAATCATGGGATGAGGGCTTGGCCGGCTGCCTGGGAGTCCTGAGACGTGCCGGTGTATTTGGAAAGTCACTCACGGAAGTACGTAGGGTTTTTAGTTTGGTTGCTCCATCGTGTCTTGGCAAGCCGCCTGTGTTTGACTGCAACACACTGTTTTGATCCAGTTCCTCTTTTTAATGAGCCATAATCCTTTACTGTAGCACGGCTGGAAGGAGATCCAAAGGCCCCCGCTGGGTGACTTATTATCAGTTTATGTTCCAGGCTAGAAAGTAAATAAATGAACTTTCCTCAATGTGTCCTGCACCTTCACCCTTTAACGTTCCCCTTCTGAAATTCCCCGCTCCGTCCGGGCTTCTTTATATTCTGCTTTGTCCCTTTTTTTATTATTCTCACCTTGCCTCCTTCTACATTCAGTTTCTTTGCATTTTTGTCTTGCCTTTTATTTTGTGCAGCACCTTTAGCTTATTAGGGGAAAACAGGTTTAAAGACATGACCACACAGGGGCTGTGGGTTAGCGCTTGGGTTAAGTGCTGAGGCTCCAAACACATTTCTTTCCCTTAAACCTTTAAGGAAGAAGGCAGTAGGGATGTAGTTTGAAAAAGAGAAAGAGCTGGGTGATTTCTGTTTAGGTAAAAGATTTTGACTGTCAAATGCTTTATCAAAATATTTTCAGCTGGAGCTTTTCTCATCCAGGGTCACATGATTATACAACAAACAGCTTTAACGATTTTCAAAAACAGGAGCTAGGTAAAAAAAGTTTGAATTTGATTTATATAGGGTCGAACTTATACATGTGGGCTTAAATATATACAGTTAAAACCCGAGGTTTACATACAGTATATAAAAAGACATATATGCTTTTTTTCTCAATGTCAAAAATGAAAATGTGAATCAACCTCTCCTGTCTTTGGTGTATTAGGATTACTAAAATTATTTCTATTTTCTCAATGCCAAAATGACAACAGCAATATTTTTTTAGACCTTGTTTTATTGCTTTCTTAAAGATCAAAGGTTTACATGCTTTTTTTGTTAATATTTGATACCCCTGCCTTTAAACTGTATGACTTGTATCAAACATTTTGGATCTCCCTCCACAAGCTTCTCATAAACGTTGGGGAAATTTGGTCCATTCCTCCTGACACTGAACTGGCATAACTGGGCCAAGTTTCAGCTCTGCCCATAAATTTGCAATAGAACGGAGATCAGGGCTTTATGATGGCTCCTCCAAAATATCAACTTTGTTATCATTAAGCCACTTTCTAATCATTTTGTCTGTATGCTTCGGCTCACTGTCCGTTTGGAAGATCCACTGCACCTAAGCTTTAACTTTCTTGCTGATGTCTTGAGATGTGGCTTCAGAATTTCCACATAGCGTTCTTTTTCTCACGATGCAATCTATTTTGTGAAGTGCACCAGTCCCTCCTGCAGCAAAAAAAAAAAAAAAACACGATGCTGCCACCCTGCATTTCACAGTTGGGATGCTCTTCTCAGACTTGAAAGCTTCCCTCTTCTTCCTCCGAATGCAACGATGTCCATTATGGCCAACATCCTTTGCTTTTGTTCTTGGGTTGATGTGCACATTTCAAACCCAAGCACGTTCATCTCTGGGACACAAAACCCGTCTCCTTCCTCAGTAAAGTGATGGCTGGACAGTCCCATGGTTGTTAATACTTGCATATAATTGTTTGAACAGATGAAAACGGCACCTTCAGACGTTTAGAAATTGCACTCAAGGATGAACCAGACTTGTTCAAGTCCACATTTCTCTTCCTGATATCTTGGCGGATTTATTTTGACTTTCCCATCATGTTACGCAAAGAGGCCGAGAGTTTTAGGCGTGCCTTTAAAACATCCACAGTTGTGTCTCAAATCAAATCAAATGTTGTCAATAAACCTAACAGAGGCTTACAAAGACAAAACAAATATAAATAATTTTGGTAATTCAAACAGATCTAAAGTAGGAAAAGGGTATTCAGATTTAATTTCTGAGTGAGGGGGGAAAAAAGCTTAGGTGTCTTTTTATATAGTGTTTGTAAACCCAAAATTTAAAAAAAGGGTAAAGGTGGACCTATCAGGGAGTTTAATATTGGACTCCAAAACCACTTCTGATGTGAGTTTGTAGTCATTGTCCTGTTGCAACACCCAGTTGTGTCCACATCGCAATACTCAAGTTGTTGTGAAACAGAAAAAACTTGGAGCTAGTCCATCGTCTCATATTTTTTACACATCAGTGGCAACAAAACTGTCCCACGGCATGATGCTGCCAACACCATGCTTGACAATTTGTACCGTGTTTCAAACCAGGTTTCAAATGTCTGTAATGGAATCTATTAAAAAAAATCTGAAAGACAGGAAATAGGATTTTTGCCCCCCTAAGGTGACCTGGAGCTATTGTAGTAAAAAAAAAACTGAATTAGTGATACACCTCGCAGACTTTGAGACAATTACAGGTAAAAAAAAAAAGCTTGTTTCTGAACAAAAAAAAACACAATCATCTCCCAAAAGATAATGGGATGGTGTACAATTTTGACAAAATTGTCTGTTGTTAATATTTATGTTAATACTTTAAAAGAGGGCGTGTTGAAAAGTCTATATTCTTTTTTTTTCTCAGTGATTAAAACTAAAAACTCAATAATGTCGTTCATGCCATCACCCTAAGCTTTAGCTTCTTTCACTGATTCTATCAGATATAAGTCTAGACTCCTGGCTGGACCACTTTAAAATGTTTAGACCACTTCTAGTCAATGTCCACTAAAAAGATTACTTCAGAACAACGTTTGTTAGACGTATGAATCATTTTGTGTTAAACTGTTGCTGAAAGTTTGGAAACCGCAGATGATCTCGAATCTCAGGTGTTATGACAGGTCGTTGTTGGATGTATTTATTTATTTTGCACTGTGTTTATTTTCCAGAGATGGATCTTAGAAGAAGCTAAGTGTACGAATTAAAGACACATAAAAACAGACGTATTAAAAAGACTTTATGTTTCACTGAAATGAATGAGTCATGTAAATTTTGATCATAATCTTCTAAAGCCTTTTGTTTATGAGTATTCAGCAACTGTTAAGTTCTGATTTGATTCAACAATACGAAATATAACCAGTTCTGACAGCGTTAGCATAAAAGATGTCCAGTTCAGGCAGCTGAAGACTAACAAGTTATTGGATTTTAAGCTGCACAGTTCTACCATTGCCTGGATTTTAGACTGTCTCTTGTACCGCCCCCAGTTTGTAAGGGTGGGAGACAAATATTCTGATCTAATTTGAACAAAAAACGGTGCGCCACAGGGGACAGTTTCATCTTCTTTTTTATTCACATTGTACACGGCCGACTACAGGCGTAGTTTTCCATATTGTTCTCCACAGGTGTTTTCAGATGACACTGCCCCACTGGGCCTGATCTCTCTTGGGGTGATGACCCATCTTACAGGGAGGAAGTTAACTCCTTTGTTCGATGGTGTGATGCCAACTTCTTACAACTTGGTAAAACCCAAGAGTTAATTATTGATTTCAGAAATAAAAAAAAAAAGAAACTTTCAATCCACACTGCAGAAACGGAACTAAAAGTAAGAAAAATTTTCTTGAAATGAATGTATTTTTCCTTGATTTGAGCAGGTAAATAAGACTATTTGCCAAAGGTATAAGATTTACGTACTTAAAATAGGAACAATTCATCTCCATCATCTTATTTCAACTGCAGGATATCTAATTATCTTATTTTATGGGTAAAAACACTAATTCCATTGGCAAATAGTCCTATTTATCTGCCTAAATCAAGGAAAAATACGTTAATTTCAAGAAAATTTTACTTACTTTTAGCTCCATTTTTGCAGTGAGTGGTCATCAAAGGTCAAGCTGCTGAAATTGTTGAAGCATACAGATATTTAGGGGCGTTTACCTTGCCTGTAAATGAATCTGGAAAAAAAGAACAGTGACGCTGTCATTAAAAAAAGGCTCAGATTGTTTTTTTTCTTAGGAAGCGGAGATCCTTTGACTTAAGCAGGAGACTCCTGAATGCGTTTTATCGAGGGGTAACGGCCCGTGTTTTGTTTCATGCTGTGCTGCGTTGGTTAGGAGCATCACTGTTCAAAACAGACTGAAACAAACGATCAAAAAGGCCGGTTGGGTTAAATCTCGACTCAGTGGACGTTATCATGGACAAAAAGGTGATGAGTAAACGTAAGACCGCTCTGTCTCTCAGGGACCAGCCTCTCCACAGCGTCTTTAACGAACTCAGGATCTCTTTTAGTGGGCGAATGGTAACGCCTCGTTGTTCAACTGATCGCTTCAGAAACTCTTTCATTCCTATTTATTCACTTTTATATTTGATCTAACCTTTGACCCTGATATTGACAACTGATGTTGTTATATTATAATAATGTGGCACTTTATTATAAGTCCAGTTTGAGTGTTTTTGTTTTTTTTTTGCCTGTATATGTGTGTTTTTTACATGTCAAAGGGATTAATAGAGTAAACCTTAAAACCAGGATTATAATAGCACTCAGATTTCCAACGGAGCAGCCTGGTGTAGTAGTAAATTGAATCATACGTTATCAGCTGGTTTAGTTGGTGCACGGTGGTACAGCGTGCTGTTGCCCTGCAGCAGGAAGGTCTAGGGTTCAAATCCCAGCCTTTTTGTATGGACTTTGAATGTAGCGATAGCTGCAAAGTAAAAATCTTCTTCTGTGTATCTGTAAAAGAAGTCTCTGCACAGTATGCTAAGTTAGCAATAGTAATCAAATCAAATTATTAAACATAACAATAATCTGACACCTGGTGATATTACTTCACATCAGAAAGTTGCAGATTTATTAAGTATGTGATGCTTCTTGTACAGAGGAAAAACATTTTATATGGCATCAGGACAAATTCAAACAGGGAGCAGATTGCTTTCTAAACAGGCAGATATGCGACGGGTTGTTTTTTTGCATTGTTTTCCCCTTTTTCACCTTCTTTTCCTCATTTGGCCAATACTCATAACCTAAATTATTGACTGCTGTTTTTTTTTTGTTTTTTTTATTCCTGTGTATGTATGGACCATGGCCATTTTCTCATTAATGGCCACAAAAAAACACATCCACTAAAAATAAGTATCATTTCGCTGCAGAACAAGGCACTTATAGTCTGGCACTGTGGTAAACATGCTTTATTTTTCTTTTTACATTTACTGCTCACAGCTAATGCAGTCACTGGTGGTGCAGACAATCAAACTACAGTCCTCTCTAAGTGCGTCTTGAGGGCATTTGCTGCTATATTGGTTTGAGCGATCTGATTATGGTCTGGTTTAGAGAACACACTGGACTGTAATTGATGGCCTAATATATTAATCCATACATTCCTCTTCCAGCGTGAGTGCCAGATTTCCTGTGTGCGTGTGTGCGTGCACCAGAGAACAGCGACAGACATGGCGTCTGCTGACAGCCCTGCTCGGCCTTATCTGCCCTGCAGGAGCGACATTAGAGAACCACGAGGGGGGGGGGAGGAGGAGGGGGAGGATGGATGAGGGTGATGGAGAGGTGTTGCTATGCCATAAGCTGGTTGAATATGCTTATTATTATTATTAATTATAATTTGGTATTATAATTTAAATAATAAATCATTCAACTCAAAATTTCGCTATAACAAATATAGTTCAAATGGTGGTGATGTTAGCTATAAGCTTATAAGTATTTATACCACTAATGCATTAGTTAACTTTCTGTTATGAACTCATTTATGCTGGAATAAATGATCAGGTCGGACTGTTAACCGACCAGGTTTATCCAGCAGGCTGTGAGAACCCCAATGTAACTGCAATTAGAGTTTAAATCCTTATTCCTTATCACCATCCAATGATATTGTCTCTGTATTAATGTCAGATGTTAACTCCAAAGGAGGTTAGCTCTGATTTCTGAATACCCATGCAACTGTGAATTGGATTGAACACAAAACAATTTCTATTCCGCAGTCGTTGGTTTTATTGAACCAAAAGCAATTCCCTGTTACAGTAATTCTCTGATTCAAACAACTTTGGAATTCTTACTCATTACTAAACTAAAACATGCAAAATATATATGTGGAAATAAAGAACAAAACAAAAATAAACAATGGATTAAAATGAGCGGTTAGCAGATCTTAACTTAACTCAAAGTTGTTTAACACCGCCCTCAAAACACCGGCATTTCACGTATCGGCATTGACAGACAGAACAGCTTCGGGAATCTCACTGGACGCTTTGATGTCTTACACAAAGCTAGTTCAGCTAAGCTACCTACAGTCCAGATACCGTGACCCTCCCAAGATGGCTGCTACGATGACGTATGAGGGGAGGTCCTAATGACGTAACCACGCTTACGCTGATAGGATAATGCCTCGCTTCGAGAGGGGGGGCAGCTAACTGGGAGTTTAAAGCAAAGCCCGCGACTTGAGCTCGGACAAAGAGATTAAACTGATAAGGAGAAGCGAAAAGAGAGAGGGGGGGGAGCAGGGAAAAAGATGAAAAGAAATAAGGCGGTAACCCACGGCGGGGTTCTTGATGGATCACAAATCAACACAGCAAATCAATTGTAAAATGCATGCACGTACAAAGAAAATGTTCAGCAAAATAATTCCAACTTCGTCGTGGAATAAAAGCATTAACCAACACCTACAAAGTTCTACCGCCTGCCCAGGCACTTCTAAACACCCTGTTGGTGAGACAGAAATAAAAGGGGAGAGTCCGTTACTTTGAGATGCCTCGGGGCTGGTCCGGAGCGCTCCCGAGTGTTGCGGCTTTCTGGACGCGCTTCGACGAGCGCAGTTGTCCACAGGCTGCAGCGGGACGGGGAAGAAGCTGCTTCGTTTCTTCCTCCGGGTTCAACAGTCGCTTTGTTGGCCAGACAAAAGCGGGGTCCTCTTCGATCAGTGGGAGATGCGGCGTCTCTCAGTCTTTTGATCAGAGGGAATTTAAAAGTACTTATTTAAGTCGACCTCCTGTTATAAAGCAGGGAATAACCGTTGCGTCGAAAAATCTCGGTCCAGCGAGCAATCGAACACGTGGCGTGGGAATCAGCTGTGCGTGTCTTCTCGGGTTGGCTAAAAGCCAGGGAAGAAGGAAGCTCATCGTGTGTGATCGGCTTTTATAGCCATCACCATAGCAACGTTATCATGATCGGCGGCCATTTTGCCGTGTTGCGTGATGGGAGTTGGTGGCCATTTTGACCACATGAGTTGGTGGCCATTTTGACCACATTGCATCATGGGTAACGTAGTCCGTTACCGCTTTCTGTCACGTCTGAACTGGCACAACATACCCCCCTTTAGCTTTGAAGAGTGGGATGCTGGTCACAGTCTTTAAAGCTACAACCAAGTCCATTCTGGCGTGACGAAAATCCGTTGTGCATGAGTGGAACAACCTAATAGTCTTTCTAGTAGTCCATTGGGATTCATGCAGTTCAGTTCATCATCCAAGAGGAGGAAAAACGAAGCATTCATTGTGCCTGGGTCAGTGACCTAGCCTGGGCAGGACTAAGCTATAGCTAGTCATTTCTATTGGCTAATAAGGCAACAATAAAGTAATAAAAAAAAGAAATGCAAACTTCACAATCACCATTGTCAATACATTCATTGGTCATCAGGTTTGAACTTTGAACCAAAGAAAGGAGAGAGGGAAAAAGGGAAAGGAAAGAGACAGCGGTTCGTAGTCTAATCAGCTTGTGGCCTTTGAGGAGCTGAGGTTACGAACCTGGGAGCGACAAAGGTGAGGGCGTCAATCCTGGTTTGCACCTGTTTGATCTGCTTGTATGCTGCATACACCATCGCAGTAGGGATGGCCCATCCAAATACAAGGAGAACCACAATAATGGTCATAATGTGAGTGTCGGTCGGCTCTGTAGCTCTGGGGAAGCGAAGCAGAGGGACCGAGCTCAACTCTGATGGAGTGAGACTGAATTTAATCAGCTGGGTGCCTGCAAGTAAAAGCTGTCTTTCAATGCCGACATCAATGCTGAAATTGTATCCCTTAAAGACATCTATTATTTCAATCTCTGAGTCGTATTTGGTTTCCACACCTGCATCTTTAAGGGTCATTCTAGCCTGACCGTTCTGTTCAGGGGATTCATTCCTTAGACCACACAGGTAATTGGTAACGTCTCTGATAAATGGGTTGCTGAGGCATACCCAGTGGATGTCTTTGGTTTTGGTACACAAATCCAATTAGGGACTAAATAAAGTTTGGGGTCAGCATCATGATAGGCCAATATTGAGGGAGTTTGTAGGTGTACGTGGGTCTCACCTTGCCAAAAACCGACATTCAATACTGATTTAAGCCTATACACATTAGCTCTTTCAATGATGGGAAGGTTTAGCATAAATCCTATCTCCAAGTTGTCAGGATTTACAAATATCGGAATTGCACTACCTGGGCTGTGCGCCAGGTGTATTTGTGGTGGTTGCAGTGTTTCACTAGAGGCAGATTTGAGAACCTTTTCAACCAAATCTACTGGTACCAGGTACGGAGGAATCCGTCCTTCAGCAAGGCTATTTATGGATGAACTAACCTCTCGAGTGAGGTCCTGCATTAAATCTCTAACAACCTGAGTATACATCATGTCATTCTTTACCACTTCTGTGAGCGTTTCCAAAGCAATGCATGGTGTTATGGCTGAGTGTGAAATTATGGACGTGAAGTTATGTATGGACACTTGCTTTATTAGTGCATGTTTAAAGTGTCCTGATTGAACATGCACTTGTCCTATTTAATGCTATGCATTGTTCTCTTCGGCGGGGGCGGAGTTAGGCTCCGTTCCCTGTGAGGAGAGTTTGGTGGACGGTTTAATTTGGTTCGCATGAACCCATGTGTACTCTGGACTTTGCACGCTGGCTTCTAGGTTCTTTCGAGGCCACGCGAAAGTCGTTCGGAGACGGTCTTTTAAGTCAGTGACGCACTGGTGTGCAGCGTAGACGGTTGTCACACTGACGTCTTCGGGCTGGTAGATGAGATTCAGGGGAAGTGTCCTTTGCCTTCCTGTCATCATCTGGAAAAGTGTCACCCCTGTGGAGCATGGTGAGGTAGAGCGGACTAGCATTAGGACCAGGGGAAGCTTTGCATCCCGGTCCCCGTCATGGCTGCTGGCATGTTCCTTTGACATGCTGGCCACGGTGCAGTTCATTCGCTCCACCTGTCCGGATGACTGTGGGCGGTAGGTGATGTGGAATTTAACTTCCACGCCCAACATGTTGAAAAGCACGGTCATAATGTTTGACGTTCCTCTGTCCGAGTCGATGGACAGGGGAAGGCCCCACCGGCTGAAAACGTGATTTAGCAGCAGGGCTGCTGTGGTGACAGCGGTGTCATTCGGTGCCGGCAGACATTCGACCCATTCTGTGAAACTGCCTGTTATTGTCAAAAGATATCTGTTACCTCTTGACGATTTGGGGACTGGACCGATCCAGTCAGTCTGCAAATGTGACCACGGAAATGTAACCCCCCTTTGCTGAAGCAGGGCTCGGTTTAGTGGTCGTGTGGGTTGTAACTGGCTGCAGGTTAAGCAGCCTTGTACATACTCCTGGGTGTCCTGGGCCGTTGAAGGCCAGGACGTCACCTGTGGGAGAGTTGTCAGATTAGCTTTGCAGCTTCTGTGTTCTCCTACTGGTGAGTCATGGACGTGTGTCAGTGTGATCCCAAGTTCGTTTGAATCTTTGGGCTGAATGGGCTGAAACTCATACAACAGCTCCTTAAGTGCCGTTTCCTCCGTTTCAGTGGTCAGTGCATCAGCTTTTTCCAGCTGTTGCATGATTTCTGTTTCAAAGCCAGGGCAGGGCTCAGTGGGTGAGTCCCGGTTCTCTGGTTGATTCGGTGCTGGTTCTGTTGGGTCGGTTGCTGTCGCATACCCCAACAGATTTCCTTCAGCTTCAAGCGTTGCACCACAAATAGATCCAGCAGGCAAAGCTTCATGTCGCCTGATTTGGATCATGTTGGAAGGAAAAGTAAACACGGTGTCTGGAGAGTCCTGTCTGCCGGTCAAGGATAAGGGCAGGTCTCCGATGACGGGAATGCTCAGCTCAAAGTTGTGGAAAGAGCTTTCGATGAGCACCCCAAGAGGTTTCTTCGCCACCACTTGGATCGGCATGCGAGTTGGATTCTCCACTAAAAGGTAAGCTGAGCGGTTGTTCAGCTCAAGCAGGGGTGTGTCAGAGGATTTGGAAATCGGCTCTGTGGAAGGCAGAAATGGTGCTAAAAGTTCTTTGGGCTCCTCAGAGCATGTCACCTGGTTGATAGGGACGGACAGTCCACTTCCAGAAGTGAGGGGCTTGGGAGTCCCCACTTGGGCCCAAAGATGACCATGATAGCAGTCAATGAGTGGGGCTAACCTGTTCAACAGGTCCTGACCCACAAGAAAAGGTTCTGTGTCCAAAGTACATATGTAGATGGGGTGCACCAGGGTCATGTCACGGAAAGTGATGTCTAACCACGCCCGTTTGGTGATGCATGACTGATCCTGAGTGTAGCTGGTGATGCCCACGTCACAGGTCTCCACCTGGAACGGTTTCCCAAGAGACACCATAGCTCTGGTCACCTCATCAAACAAATCTGAGCACATTAGACTGATCTCGGAACCCGTGTCTAAAAGAGCATTTGCAGTTACACATCCTCCGATAACTGTCGAGCAGTATAAGCGGTGTGCATTTTCATGATGGTTTAGCTCACCTAGAAACCTTAGAAAAGGGGCTTTCTGATCACCTGCTGATGGGATCTTAGAAGGTTGTTGGTGATTTTTCGGTTGGTCCCCCCCCTTAATCAGATAAACTCTGTTAGAAGGGGAAGCCTGCTCCACGCCTAGTCATGCTGGCGGGGGTTTTGGGCCTGGCTTACCTGGAGGGTCGGCAGGATTGGGTGATGGCTGGGACGGCTGCGGCGCGATCTGATGCACTGTTTCGGCTAGCAACCTGCGAAAAGTCTCCTCTATCTCCTTTCTCATTGACTCCTCCATGCGCAGGTTCCAGCCTTTGTTGTCATGTGTGCTTTTCGACCTTTCTGGCCAGTCAGTTTGCTTACCGTCTCGGGCTGGATCCGGCCTGTGCCATTTTTGAAACCTCTCACCTTCCATGCTGCCATGCTGACCTCTCCTATCCTGGGAAGCTTTCTTCTGCTGCGGCTCAAAACCATGTTGCTTCTTAGGACCAAATATAGTTTTAGGTTTGAAGGGAGGCATCTCATGTCCCTCCAGACCTAAACTCTTTTCTGGTTCGGCTTGAATCTGCAGAACCTTTTTATCACTATCGGCTCCTTTGTTGGGCCGGACACGTGTTTCCCATGCCTCCTGCGCGTATTTCCTGATTTCCTGCATGGTAAGTTTCTTGGTTCTACAATGCATGGTAACCTCATAACGCACGCTTTCATGAAGATTATGGAGGAACAAAGATTTGAAAGTGTGGTCTTCCTCCAAGCCGGGAGCATTTCGTCCCTGAAAGTAAGCAGCCCGCAAGCGACGGTAGTACTCTTTTGGTGCTTCAGTTCTCTTTTGCTGAATTGCAAAAGCTCCAAGAGTGGCCGAAGCTGGGTCTGTAAACGCCGAATATTCTTCTCTTAAAGCCTGACAAAGAGCTGAATAACGGTCACGTGTAGCTGGAGGGAGGTTTTCTATGAAAACATGGACACTTCTGGACGTGGTTTTCCAGATAAGCTTCAACTTTTCTCGAGCTGAGGGGCTATATAAGTCTAGCAGACAGCGCTCTACCTCTCTGAGATAGTCATCAATGGTGGATTCTGTATTGCTAGGATCAAAACGCTCTATGTCTCGGGCCAGGGACTCAAGTTGACGCATCCGCAGTCCCTGTTCAGGGATCGGAGCTGGTCCATCTGAGTCCTCTCCTGACGACTCTAGCCTGTGGTAACCAAGATGGGAGGGAGGCTCCAGTTCTGACCACCTACCTGGCATCGGTGGCCGTTCGTGGGACGCAGGGGGACCCCCCCTGTCATGAACTCTTGTCTGTGGACGCAGTTCAGAGGAGTGGGGTTCACCTGTGTTCCAGGAACGGTGCTCTCGTCGCCCTGGTGGGGGGAAAAGATCACAGCGGACCGTGTCAGGGGTCAGGTGGGAAGCAGGTGTTTTCCCATGATTTACATCATGTGGATCAGTCCTGATTGCCACCCTAAGTTGTTTAGGCATTTCTTTCCGTATCACACTGCTATATCTGTCCTGACCTTCGCTTACCCTTCGCTCAGAAGGTGTCTGAGGGCCCAGTTCATCCAATGTCCTCCAGGTGTGATCTCCATGTTTTCCTTTGGAGTTCTCACACTCAGATCCTTCTGTCTGCAAGCTAATGCGATCCTCCTCTCGCTCCTCTGTGAGATGACAGCTGCCCTGAACATTTCTCTGTTCTAGCTCCCTAACTCTTTCCTCAGCTGCGATCCGTATCTCAACCTCTCTGTTACGCAGATCGGTCTCTAGCGTTAACCTTCGGTGGTATAACGCAGTTAATTCACCCAAAACATCTGCTACCAATCTATGTTTAGGTTTGCTCTGGACCTCCTCCACCAATTCCTGAATTCTCCTCTCACAGTCTTCTATGCTAAACTGATTCAGACGGGTTTGTTCGTCCGGTGTCATTTTAAGCAGTGAGCTAATGACATCCTGGGCCTCCATTCCAATGGAATGGTTTGGACCTTCAGCTCCTTCAGCTGAAGAACCGCTACTATCCATTCTTTGTCAGCTATGGATAACAACACAACAGGTAACAACCTGTAGTTTAGCTCAGCGCTAAACAACAGACAACAAATAACAACGCTGTATTCTAGCTTAGCACTAGGTAACAACGCATACACTTAAGTTTAGCTCAGCGCTAAACAACAACTGCTAACAACAACTGTTAAGTGGCTTCACTTTAACTGTTAACAGCAAACACGCACTATGACTGGCACTTAACTGCAGTAAGTGGGTTCAAATACGTGCGTTTAATTAGGCTGCACAGGGGAAAATCAACCCTGCGACTTACAACTCCTTAGTTTTAGGAACGGTTAATATGCTTGTTTAACTTTGAGAAAATTAACTTTGAGTGACATGGACCACTAACCTTTCGGCCAGTAATTAAATGATAAAGCTGTGGCTTTGTTTGTGATGTAAGTTATTTAAGAACAGGTGCTCTACACATGTGTGGAAAATAGCAAAGTGTTTTGGAGCTTCAGAGGTGGCAAAGAATGACAGTTAAAAACCGCTAAATTGCAACCTTAGTTTCAAAATCACAGCTCAATTTTGACCACTTATGATGAGCAGAAGGGGATAAAGGAGAAAAAAAAATGAATAAAATAAAATTAAAAAAAAAGACAAAAGGGTGTAACCGTAAGGTAAGTTTAAAGAAACTGACTTTCAAAACTGTCCCTCCGGGACACTGAGCGATCTAAGCTGTCTTTAAAACCGTGACTGCAACTACCTATCCTGGCCACCAGATGGAGGCAGGGTCTCTCTTTTCAAAGCAGAACACGACACAGACTCTGATTGACAAGTAGCAGACGCTGGCTGCTGTGTATTTCAATCTAGCTGACTTCCAGTCCAGAAATCAATATTCAAACCTCAGGTTAACAACCTCAAACCACCACAAACACGTATATATTTAGTAATGATACCTCCTTAATCAATTATGACTGAATAGTCCTTTTGGCAAGGTGAGCAGTCAAAATGCTGGAATATGGATTGTGTTCATTCAATTCATAAGTTGCTGGTTATTCGATTTAGTCTAAAGGAACGCCAATAAGTAGACTCCAGCCCACACCGGGAAAAGCCAATTTATGCTATGCCATAAGCTGGTTGAATATGCTTATTATTATTATTAATTATAATTTGGTATTATAATTTAAATAATAAATCATTCAACTCAAAATTTCGCTATAACAAATATAGTTCAAATGGTGGTGATGTTAGCTATAAGCTTATAAGTATTTATACCACTAATGCATTAGTTAACTTTCTGTTATGAACTCATTTATGCTGGAATAAATGATCAGGTCGGACTGTTAACCGACCAGGTTTATCCAGCAGGCTGTGAGAACCCCAATGTAACTGCAATTAGAGTTTAAATCCTTATTCCTTATCACCATCCAATGATATTGTCTCTGTATTAATGTCAGATGTTAACTCCAAAGGAGGTTAGCTCTGATTTCTGAATACCCATGCAACTGTGAATTGGATTGAACACAAAACAATTTCTATTCCGCAGTCGTTGGTTTTATTGAACCAAAAGCAATTCCCTGTTACAGTAATTCTCTGATTCAAACAACTTTGGAATTCTTACTCATTACTAAACTAAAACATGCAAAATATATATGTGGAAATAAAGAACAAAACAAAAATAAACAATGGATTAAAATGAGCGGTTAGCAGATCTTAACTTAACTCAAAGTTGTTTAACACCGCCCTCAAAACACCGGCATTTCACGTATCGGCATTGACAGACAGAACAGCTTCGGGAATCTCACTGGACGCTTTGATGTCTTACACAAAGCTAGTTCAGCTAAGCTACCTACAGTCCAGATACCGTGACCCTCCCAAGATGGCTGCTACGATGACGTATGAGGGGAGGTCCTAATGACGTAACCACGCTTACGCTGATAGGATAATGCCTCGCTTCGAGAGGGGGGGCAGCTAACTGGGAGTTTAAAGCAAAGCCCGCGACTTGAGCTCGGACAAAGAGATTAAACTGATAAGGAGAAGCGAAAAGAGAGAGGGGGGGGAGCAGGGAAAAAGATGAAAAGAAATAAGGCGGTAACCCACGGCGGGGTTCTTGATGGATCACAAATCAACACAGCAAATCAATTGTAAAATGCATGCACGTACAAAGAAAATGTTCAGCAAAATAATTCCAACTTCGTCGTGGAATAAAAGCATTAACCAACACCTACAAAGTTCTACCGCCTGCCCAGGCACTTCTAAACACCCTGTTGGTGAGACAGAAATAAAAGGGGAGAGTCCGTTACTTTGAGATGCCTCGGGGCTGGTCCGGAGCGCTCCCGAGTGTTGCGGCTTTCTGGACGCGCTTCGACGAGCGCAGTTGTCCACAGGCTGCAGCGGGACGGGGAAGAAGCTGCTTCGTTTCTTCCTCCGGGTTCAACAGTCGCTTTGTTGGCCAGACAAAAGCGGGGTCCTCTTCGATCAGTGGGAGATGCGGCGTCTCTCAGTCTTTTGATCAGAGGGAATTTAAAAGTACTTATTTAAGTCGACCTCCTGTTATAAAGCAGGGAATAACCGTTGCGTCGAAAAATCTCGGTCCAGCGAGCAATCGAACACGTGGCGTGGGAATCAGCTGTGCGTGTCTTCTCGGGTTGGCTAAAAGCCAGGGAAGAAGGAAGCTCATCGTGTGTGATCGGCTTTTATAGCCATCACCATAGCAACGTTATCATGATCGGCGGCCATTTTGCCGTGTTGCGTGATGGGAGTTGGTGGCCATTTTGACCACATGAGTTGGTGGCCATTTTGACCACATTGCATCATGGGTAACGTAGTCCGTTACCGCTTTCTGTCACGTCTGAACTGGCACAACAGTGTGTGTGTGTGTCTCTTTTCGACACGCACTCTCAACAGTGTACTTCACTTTTATTTCTCCTCTTCTGATGCCTAGAAACTATGTGACTCTTGAACTCTTCACTACTCTTTTCTTTTTTTTTAAACCACCAATCGGTGCCACATAAAGTATCATAATTTAACTTGGTTATGTTGCTTTTTAAAAAAAAGGTTTTTACTTAATCAGATCCTAACAAGTTTTTTTAATTTAGGGTAATACAACTTCGGAAATTACACCTATTCACAATTAAAACTGTGGAGAAACTGCGGAAGTTTGCTTTCTAAAATCATCCCTACTACCTTTTTGAGAGTAAGAGTGAATATGAGCCAGCTACTGCAAATTAAAGCACATATTAATTAATCAGCTGTAAGTTTTTTCTGCCTCTTAAAAATATATATTATGATTGGTTCCTCTCCTGGTGTATACAGGTGTGTTTTAGCAAAGCCTCTGCGCCTTTTCCGGTTCTTTTCCCTGAAAGCGATTGCGCACTAAACAACTTCTTTTGAAGGAACAACTCTCAAAACAGAAACCATACTTAAAAAAATTCTAATATACCCAACAACTGCTATCAATAGCTCCAACAATCTGTAGCTTTGTGTAATATCTAACACCATCAATATGGAAAGCGTTGTAATATGATTGGTAACCTCAGTTTTTAAAAGTCAGGCCTGTTAACATGTTTGTGTTAACAACTCTCACTCAGATTGTCTGGTCTTAAACACAGGCGTTCCACAGGGATATGTACTATGTCCTTTGTTACTTTTAGTTCATACAAATAAGAGTAACTATGAGACAAAAGACTTCTCCCAAAAAAGGATGCTGCTGATGATATTGCTCCGGTAGCTTGTCTGCAGGATGTTATCAAAGCCTCCTTTCATTATGTCATCCATCTCGTCTCTTGACTGCAGCTATCTTGACTTTAATGTTAGTGAAATTAAATTGCTGTATTGGGAGGGAGGTTGGACAAAATGCACCAGTATTTAAGCCAGTAATTCTAAGTTGAGCAGGTTACAAATTTTAAATACTAGGGTATGATTGTGGATTACAGGTTTTTTTTCCAAATCCAGGTGGATTATACTAAAACTCTGGCAATGACTCTGTTTTGAGGAAATTTAGAAGTTTTAATGCCAGTGAACCGGCATTGACCGTGATCTATTGGTAATCTACTGAGAGTGGAGTTTCCTTTAACATAATTGGTACAGCAACTTTTCCATTCAACACAAACTGAATCATATAATCTTTCACATCAAAAGGATTATTGTTTTAAGACAGCTCTAATTCCATAAATTACATGATCCATCCATGCATGAGAAGGCCACTGAGCTCTGTAAAGACTTTTCTCGTCATCTCCACTCATTGTTACGGTTGTTGCCATCTGTTAAGAAAACTTGATGATTTTGTTTTCTTTATTGCTGTTAGGGTATTTTATCCAAACTGATGCCAAATATGTCAGGAGGAGATGAACAACAAGGACAGAGAAATAGAAAAAAGAGCAAGGACAGACATACAATGACAAAATATGGATTAAATTTACAAAACGCAACAACCAGCTTCTACAAAAATACTTCCTATGTGTGAGTGAGAAAATATTTTCAGGTATTTTATCACCAAAGTGAGGACTTTGATGTAAAGTGAGGATCTTTTTTTGGTCCTTACTTTTTGGCAAGGGGTTACGTTTAGCACTAAGGTGTCAATTACATTTAGGTTAGCGTTAGGGTCATATATATATATATATATATATATATATATATATATATATATATATATATATATATATATATATATATATATATATATATATATATATATATATATATATGTGTGTGTGTGTGTGTGTGTGTGTGTGTGTGTGTGTATGTATGTATATGTATGTATGTTCTCAATCTTTACAGGAGTGAACGTACCAATAAATTCATCCTAAGGTGTGACCACATTATCCTCAGAAAAATGGTAAAAGAAAATTTTTCATTCTGAAACGTGCCCTTTTGAGCCAGATGAGATCACAGTCGACATTCTTCGTCATAATTAACATCACCTTGTCCCCACAAACACCTCATTACAACTGAATGGATTTATTTTTCAGTCACAGGGCTTGTCATCCTGAGCTGGCCATGAATGTCTCTGTTTATCACTTCCAGAGTCACTTGTGGGTCCTTCTGACTGGCAGCTGAAGCTGAGCTCACAACAAATAATCATTATGTTGATCCAAAAGACAATTTAGTCACTTCTATTCAGTTCGGCTTCAAGATGAAGTTCATAGCTGTTTATTTTCTGTCATGTCTTATCATTATATTTAAGTTATTAGCAATTTTAGCAAGAATTAGATTACTTTGTTTTGTTTATTGCCATTTAAGTTATTAATTATTAGTTTCTTACCTATGCAGGTTGTATTTTCCCCACACGGCTGCTGCCCTTTGAACTTATTTTTGACAAATAAAAAGTAAATTTCATCTGTCATTGTTCATCTGAGGTCTTAATAGTCTTGTTGTTTTTTTTATTCAAGAAAATTTTTTTTTCCTGACAAATAACAGAAAACATTGATAGGATTTTTCTTTTTATTCTCTTTAAACACAAAACCGAAGAGCTATTTGTCGTGCAGTCAGATGATGCAAAGGAAGAAATATTTACTTTTACCTCCAGGTTGCAAGAAAGGTACTTTTAAGAAAAGAGTGTTAATTATGGATTTCCCAAATGGGATGGCATAAGAGGAGCTGACAGGTAGGAGGCGAGGTGCGGAAAGAGGAGGAGGAGGAGGGACATTACTTAATGCGACTAGTCTCCAAAGTTAACCCCCTGCATAAATATTGTCTCGTCATATGTGCTTTTCTCGTGAGAGGTTTTTTGATATCTCAAACTATATCCTGGAATAGGATAAAGTGTGAACTGTCTTTTTTTTCCTCTCCCTCCCCAAATGTGGCTCCTATCTTTCCACAGAGTTAAAGGCAACACCCTATGGTAACCGCGTCAGGCGGGGTCCTTGGCAGCAAGGCCTCAGTCAATCGTTCCCCCGAAATGTTTGGTGATGTGTGTGATGGATGGTTGTACTGGAACTGTAATTTCCCTCTGGGATTATTAAAGCATTTCTGATTCTGATTCCAATTAAAGAGAAGAGTTGAGGGAAAAATAGGGAGCACACTTGTAACAGAAATATCATATTTTGACCCAAAGAAACATTTTTAATGGCAACTTGGCACAAGTTCACGAAGCTACATAGAGTTTGGTTTATTTGCAGCAGTGGACGGTGATCTGTGGGCTTCTTCTTATTGTAAAAGTTGCTTCTCAGATGATCCTATGAGACAGAAGTCCCCAGTGAGCTGTGTCCACACTGCAGTGCAGGAAAAAATAGACTCTTTTCACCCTGACTGACATGTCGGTAACATTGTGCCTGTGCCAGATAGAACATGGTCTAAATTACCCCGAACTGGGTCTAATGTAAATATTACAAAGGTAGTGGATTGACATCATTTCCTTTCAGAAAACTTTTTTTTTTCTGCCACATGTTTATGAACTTTTTTGTCTCATAAAGGCAACCCCTGAATTCCTTTTTTGAGATGTAGAAAGACTTGAGAGTTGAATGAGTGTTGAGCTTGGAGCACCATGCTTGTTTGACGTGTACAAGACTCGTGTTAATGCTACGCAAACACTGTAGCAATGGGGGAAAAAATTTGTGTTTAAGAGCATAAATGCATAAAACAATAGAATGAACAAATAAAAAAAAATAACACGAATGAATGTCAAAAGCAATTGCAGTTAACAAAAGCTGTCTTCTTTTAGTTCACCGACCGTCACTTGCTCCGTCAATTTAAACTCTTGGTGAAATCCTTCCAGGCTTAGGGGGCGACATATTTAAAAGCTCTCTCACCCAGTTCTATTCTAATTCTGGGAACAAACATGGGACGGTTGTGATTTGGTCTACTCGTTAAAGCAGTCAGGTAAGAGTAAAGTGCACAACAAAGAGCATGTGTGACTTTCTGCAAACGAAAAGAGAAGGACGACCACCCACCGCACAGCGGTACCAAAACCAAGGGCCGTATTTAAAATAGGAACAATTCATCTCCATCATCTTATTTCAACTGCAGAATATCTAATTATCTTATTTATTTTAAGTGCAGGATATGTAATTATCTTATTTTTATGGTAAAACATATTCATTCCATTGGCAAATAGTCCTACCTAGCTGCTCAAATCAAGGAAAAATACATTGATTTCAAGAAAATATTACTGACTTTTAGTTCCATTTTTGCAGTGAAGGATCAGCCCTGAAGGCAAAAAGGACTCCAACCCGGTATGATCCTGGTGTACCCGATAAAGTCACCGGTGTGAGTATTTAGGCATGACAGGAAATGACGTTTTAGCAAATACTTTTGTTTTTTTTCCACACTTGGATACCTGTAAAAAGTAACAGACAGACGTACCATACATTGGCTTTAATATAGATGATTTGACATCTCTAAAGACATTTGTTTTTCTTACATCTGATCATTTTGTTTCTTTTGCTCTTGGGATGCTTGTTGAATAGTTTAAATGAAGGTTTGTGCCCAAACCTCCGCCGTAATCCAGCAGTCATGTCTGTTGCTGCCAGGCATTGACAGCGGTGTGACTTTCAATCGCAGCGAAGAGGAAATTCCTGCTTTTGCCCCAATAACTCACAGTATTTATACCCTTCCATCAGTCAAAGTGGTACGCGTTACCTTCAAATGTCTACATTTAAATCGTTTCAATTTCCTTCCTGGAGAAGGTTTAAAATTGGATCCTTTAAATTACGACTTGGTGAGAACAGAAAGGTGGGATGTTCTCAGATAAGGAGAATATAGAAATATCTTGGGTGTAAACATTTTATCATTTGAACACGTCTTCCATAACAAAGGATGAATCATTTTTCCCACAGCTGTGGCCACATTCCTCTGATTTCTTACCAGGGGTCACTTGTGATGCTCCTATATGCTGAAGAAGGACTTTCTACAGCAGAACGGACTTAGAGCCACGCCCCTCATTTTTTGTTCTGTTAAATGCCAAGCTATACAATTTAAGCCTGCAAGCTATCAGAAGGCTATCTTTGTCACTGTGAGCATGTAATTACCATTTATCTTAAGGCGTTGCTGAGCGTGGCTGCAAATCTTTTCGTCTCCTCCGCCGTTTGAGTCACTCGTGTTCCGCTTATCTGCTCTTACCGAGCTCTCGATTTCCCCACATTATATCATTGTCGTGGAATGGCTCCAACGTGGGTTGTGAGCACTTCGTTAAAAGGGGAGTGGGGGGGGGGGGGGGTATGTTTGGGAATAGTGTCAGATAAAACTGAGTTGTGAAAGAACAGCAAAATTTAGAGAGGAAACTTTCGATTCCCAGAGATTGCGAACCACCAGACTTCTTTCCGAAGCGTCTTCACCAAATTTGTTGTGGCCACAGAAAATACTTTTAACGGTATCGCGTTGGGAGAGGCCTACGGCGTCCCCTGAAAAGAGCGGCCGCTTGTTTATTTTAGCTCAGCGCCGTCCAGTGGCACGGACATCAAAGACAAGGCTAACGTCTGGGACAGATCATCTCTTTTTATATCCCCCCCCCCCCTGCCTCTGTAATTCAGGGGAACATGGAAGCTGGGTGACCCTGGATGATTGATCTGAAAGTTTGGGTCTTTTTCTCTCCCCTGTTTAAAGTGAATGACTGGTATGTAAAAAGACTCTGGAGAGTCAGGAGGCCTAACCCCACCCTCCTCCTCCTCCTCCTCCTCCTCCTCCTCCTCCTCCTCCTCACAAGCTATTAGTCCTCCCTCCGCCTCCCCCTGTGGAGAGAGGAAGATAAGGGGAAATTGAAAATGAGAGAGACATCTACACATCCATGGGCAGACTTCTTGTTCTCCACCACTATCTTGCCCCCGCTTTGAGCTTGATCGGCCGCCAAGCTTAAGAGGCTTGTTATCAACCTCGGAGACGATGGAAGTTCATCGGCCACGGGACGTGACTGATGGAGAGACGACAGTGTTTCTCTCTCTTTCTCTCCGAGCGTGTGTGCACGGAGGAAGTTGCGTATATCTTTTTGACTGATGTGGAGTCTAGGTAGAATGCGGTCAGCTCGTTCGGATCCAGGGGCCACAGGGACTCCAACATGTCTCCTGGCTGGTTCTCATTTAGTCACGTGACGCGTTTTGAAACAGCGCAGTCTATATTTTGTTTGCACGGGGTCCCTGAAATCTTTATTTAAAAGCCAGAGATTAGGTTAGCCCCTCATTTAATAATAATACATTTACTAAAAGAAAAGGGGAAGAAAGTTCATGACAGAATGTCCTGCTTCCAGGAGACAAGAGCCCACTTGTTGCATGTTCCTGTGGCAATCAGTTAAGTGTTATTTTATCTTATCTCATTCAAAGTGGGCCACAGAAACTATCCATTTTGGAGCAAGCAGTCTACTGAGATCAGTACAAAAAGCGTCAACTTCTCACCGCTTTCCTCTAGCAAAAGAATCTCACTTGTTGCGGACAATAAGCTATATAAAAACTACAGAACCGTCTAAAAGTATTTACCCTCCCTGCTGATTTTTCTTTTCAGTTTTTCGCTTTTTTCTGTAACACTTAAATGTTTCAGGTAATCAAACAATCTTTACAATCAGACAAGGATGGCAGGACTAAGTTGAAAATTCAGTTTTCAAATGATTTTAATGTAAGGAAAATAGCTGTCCAAACCAACTTTACCATAAATGATAAAACAAAGAAACAAGCGCAGTTAAGCAGCTTTATTGGACAGCGGAGATAGGTTTGAACCTACATTCAACACTGATTGCTGCTAGACCAGTAGAATTAAGAAATCCTTAAAATAACATGGAGTAGGCCAGAAGATTGCTCAAAGCAACAGATGATGTCCCGATCTGAAGAAATTCAAAGATACATGAGAAACAAAGTCACTGACAGCCAACTATCAGTCTGGAAACTATTCCAAAGCCACTTCTAAGGCTTTGGGACTCCAGCTAATCCGTAGAAAGCCATCATCCAGAAATGGAGTAAATATGGAACAGCAGCGTCCCTTTCCAGGACAGTCTGGTATATCAAAATAACTCAAAGAGGGTATCAACAACTGATCCAGGGTGTAGCAAAAAAAAAAAAAAAAGCCCTCCAGAACAACATCCAAAGCACTGCAGGTTTACTAGCCTTGGTTAAAGTCTGTGTTTATGATTCAAGAGAAAAGAAGAGAGAATGGGAAAAAAATGGCATCCATGGGTGATTTCAAAGGCCAAAACCAATGCAGACTAAAAAAAAAAATAAAGTCCATGTCACATTTGCCAAAGAAATCCTGATATCCCCCTAAATTATGGGGACAAAAACATTCTGTGGACAAACAAGACTAGAGTGAATGTTTATGCAACATGTCCGCTCCTTTAACTCTTGCATTATACAAACACAGGTACTTACAGATTCACTTCTAGACAGAAAACCCCCTACTATTATCTTCAGCTGTCACCTCATTCATTCTGTATTAAATAATATTGTATATTCTTCAGTAATGGTATCAAGGTGTTGGTTGTTTATACCTGTAATACTTTATCGGCTGGTTTTGCTGTACTTTTTAAATCTCTCTTTGCAGGTGTAGAAGCAGACTCAGAGGATGTTATATAGTTATCTCTCTTTCCTCTCATCTTTCTCTTTCACCTTTTTTCTCCCTTTTGGCATTTTGGCATGAAATAGTCCCAGCATAAATTATAATAAAGCTTCTTGCATGTATAAATCAAGCGGATCACTCTAGTGAACGCAGTAAGGCTCCACTTGTGAAAGTAAAATCTGTTGGGCTCTTTTTGGCATTAAGACAACAACTCCTAATGCTACACTGCCAGACAGGACACACAAAAAAAGAAATTAACACAGCATTTCATAAAAACAACGGAGTACCCTCTGTCAAAAATGGAGGTGGTCGTGTGTTGGTCTGGTGGGCGACTTGCCTTAATTTGACACGTGAATTCAGCTTATTCCCAAAAATCCTGCAGAATGTTTTAGTGATTTTATTTGCTGACGATGTTACAAAACACACCTTGACAGATAAATCCGCACATTATCTGTTGGTCAGAGTTTTAGTCTTTAGTGTTCAAGACAATTTACAACAGCACAATCAGCTAGGACTAACCTTCATTATAGAAAATAGATTATCTCAATTACTGCACTCTGCATTATTATTGGCCTCCTGGAAATGTTGTGCAAATGTACCTTTTGATGCAGCGTAAGCTCAGCATCCAACCCTTAATTTGATCACTCCTCAAATAACAAATAGATTTGAACAATCCTTACAGGATTTAGGTCTGAATTTATTTCTGGATGAATAATTTCTGTATTGATGTGGTCGTACGTTTTGGATCATTATCCTGCTGAAAAGAGCCATTGACTCATTTTGAATTGTCTGGCAGAGGCCAAAAGATTTTCATTTAAAATCTCCTGGCATTTAGAAGAATTCAAGATGCCATAGATAATAAATAATAACTGCGCCTAAATCAAAAGCTTGGTTTTTCAAAACTTTCCGGGTGCAAAAATGCTTGTACAATAAAAAGATGAATTTATCTTAGGAACATATTTAAAGCACCATATACGCTGGAACTTTTTCCATTTATTTCCGTTTTTTTATTTATATTTTATATTTTTTTAGGTCATTTTAAACTACTCATTGTTAGGGCTAATCTTTGTTAACCATAACCATTACTTACATTGAACTATAAGCAGAATAAAAACTCCAAAATTCCACCGTTCATCTGGAAAAGTGACAGAACAATTATCAGGTTCATTAGATTTTATATTCAGGTTATACAATACCAGACATGATACTGATTATTTTCAGTAAAACAATATTTCTAATAACAATTAGTATTTAAGAACACTAAAAATGTGACCAGCTAAATAAAATAAAGGGTAAATATCCTGTTTCCATTTTTTTTTTTTTTTTTTTTTTTGATTTTGGCCGTTTTAAATAAATACCAATAAGCACAGTAAAGGACACATTTTTATGATTTGTCTCATTGGGAAAATCTTACGTGTTGCCCATTCACAATGCCTGCCACATGTTAGAAATCAAATGTTTAGCAGACATGAAAGAAACTTGCCGTTAAAGCACGTCACCAAAAGAATGGAAAAAAAAAAAACAGCTTTACACAATAGATATGAGACCACATTTTATGTGAAGATATCAAAATACGTCTAAAAATTGTTACTGTAAAACGATGCACCAGAAAAGTATTACAGTTCAGGATAATAAGAACAAATTTAAAATATGAGACGATGGAGTTGTCAAATTAAGTCTGTTTTTGAGACTTGAAAGGAACAAGTGGATCTTAAACAGTTCAATTCTGCAAATGTTTTAGGCTGCGGTGATTATTTTGGTTATTTAATGTTTGTTTTCTTGTATTAATTTAGATATTTTGCTGTAAAACACATCAAAGAGAGTGGTTGTTATTGTGCATTCTTATGATCCAGATTCATTTTCTTCACATGTTATATGTTAAACATGTCTGCATCCCAAAGCAATAATTTTTAAAGAAAGAAAAAAAACTTTGCCAACTATTTAAACTCTGTTTAAATAGTGGAATTATGGGTTTTGTTTATCAAGGCAAGGCAAAGCAAATTTATTTGTAAAGCACATTTCAGTACAAACACAATGCAAAGTGCTTTACATGATTAAAATATAGGAAAATAAAACAGAATAAAAGCAATTTGGAATAAAACTTAGAAACAAAATAAAACATGGGAAAATAGAAACTAAAAGCAAATATTAAAAACAGTTGGACTTCAAAGTTGAACTAATGATGTTTCAGTAAAACAGTTTAACTAGAACAGTCGAAGACAATCCTAAACAAATGTGTTTTTAATCCTGATTTAAAATAACTCAGGCTTTCAGCACTTTTACAGTTTTCTGGAAGTTTGTTCCAGATAAGTGGAGCATAGGAACTAAATGCTGCTTCTCCGTGTTTGGTTCTGGTTCTGGTTCTGGTTCTGCGGAGTAGGCTGGAGCCTACAGGTATAAAAAGCTTGCAAAAAATAAAAAACAGTCTTGAATTACTTCTCAAGAACAAGTGCAGATTTAGAATTATTTGCAGATCATTTGCATTTGGAGAAGAGCCGGGTCGCTTTGCACAAATGAGTCGGACCAAATCTTTGATTCTTTCTAATTGTGAAAAATGAAAAATAAAAAAACTTTTTAAAGAGCTCAGAGAATAAATGACTCTTGATGCCTTGTGTTATCAGAGGCTGTATCAGTTCAAGTGTGCTGCCTTTTGAACATTGTCTCTATTTTTCCTCTTGAAAGTCCATCCTGGCTGGGATGAGGCCTCAGAGGGCGACAGGACCGTGTAAACATTCCCAGCCTTCCTAACGTGTCTGTCTGCCGGGGGTGATGCATC